>NC_067154.1:28011972-28247623 GCF_903995435.1 Acomys russatus | reverse complement strand
AGACCATGAAGTGAGAAATGAGGACTTCTGAAAGTCTGAGAAAGAGTTCTGAATGTTTTATATTCAGACTTCCATACCTTGATCCCCGTTATAAATCTTTACCCAACAAGCAGTCTTTCTAAGTCTGGATTTATTTTATATTGCTTTTGCCCCTGACAAATTTAAAGTTTTGTGCTCTCCAAGAATTTGGGTTTTTGTCATTTGTATTTTTTTGTGATTCTTATAACTTAAGTTTTTCTTGCTCTTTAGATTTCAGGGCTTCACAAGAAGGATGAGATAGCAAAAGATAAAACGTAGCATCTGCCTGTGAGCCTCGAGCTCTTTGCCTTGGGAGTTTCACAGATATTCCACCACTAACATGATGCATGATATTGTCTCAGCAGTTATTATTTTGAGGCAATAGAACATAACACACTGGAAGGAGCTATCGTGAGCTATTGTATCAAGAATCACAATTTATAGCTTGTCTCTGTGGTAGTGAAAAATCCTCCCTGAGAGCTAGAAAGCTTGTGTTAAGTGTAATGATAAGAGTATGCGTTTTTAAAAATATCTTGCTGGTATTTAGTTGGTATCTGCAGTTAATGTGTAAATTCCTTTGTTCACACCTTATATATTATACAAGCATGTGTGTTTGGTATACATCACTAGAGTTAATCTCCGTAAGAGTCCTGGGAGATAAAGTATGTGAATTCTCAGTTCACAGATGAAGAGCCTGGTTGACAAATAAAATTATATAACCTGTCTGTAATTCTATCTCTGGGTGGGCTGATGCAGGAAGGTCATGTGTTTGAGGCCATCTTGGGCTACATAATGGGAATGTGTCTCAATCCCCCTCAAAAGACAAGATCCCCCATTAGAGAGTAAGAGAAGACCTCAATCCTCCCTCTTCTGATGAACTGTTTTTATCATCTGCTGCTTCTCACAGCTGCTTCTCTGCCTGTGGTTGGCAAAGACCAGCTATTCATATATGGCGTTAAGATTGTTTAAACAAGAATGGCCTCCAAAGGCTCATATATTTAACTACTTGGTCCCTTGGTCCCTAACCACTCTGCACATGGTTAAGTCACACCTTGGCCATTTTCTTTATGGTGTTGTCACAGTTGAGCCATACTTGTCACCCATACAAATCACTCTAGGACAAGACCCTGGGCTACTAGGGTAGCATTTTCGTCTCTGGCCTCCATCCAAGCCCTTGGGATTGTTCAATTAGCTAATCCATGGAAAGCCTAGCCTGCCTTGACTGCTAAACCATCTCTTCCATTTCTGGATTGCTTTTGCTTCCTTGGCGAAGCCTTCTACATGGCGCTGTCTGACAGCCTCTGTCTTTTGGAGATGTAAGTAATAAAGGGTCCTGCCTTTCATCTATTAGAGTTTCATTGTGTTGTATCTCATCTTCAAAAGAGTCTTCAAATCTTATACACCACCACTTTGGAGTTTAAATTTGTCCATAACCTTTTTAGATGAACTATGAGATCACCAGAAAAGCTTTAGACCGGGAGATGGGTGACTGGCCATCTATAATAGGTTGTGTGTGGCCTTGAGAGAGAGTCACTTTAACCTCTCAGACTCTTAACTTCTGCATGTATGAAGTGAGCAAAGGCACACATACAGTGGTTCTTGCCATTTGATTGTCTTGTATAACTCAGGACCAAACTACAAGAATACCTGAGGACAGATTGAAAAAATAGTTTTTACTGATAAGATACTGCCTATATTCTAGAGATGTGATCATTTAGTATGCCTTATTTACATGTATGTCAAAGTCACATGCAAAACATTACAAAACAATTCTTTGGTAAAATGAGGCTTCTAAAAATAATAGCACATAAACTTATGCATTAGCTAATAATACAAAGAAGACACATACCTTTAAAGGCCCTGCTTGGTAGCCTATCATTATTTCACCCAAAGCTCATTTGTCACAGGGTTTTGAAAACCTCTTTTCCAGAATGTAGCCTATGGATTATGAAACTTTTTGTTAATGTTCCTTTAAGATTGCATGCTTATTCTTTTTTTCTTTTTGATCATGAAACTTCCGAAGCTGCTGAAACTGCAGATTTGGGTGTCATTGACCTGCCTTCCTCTTTGTTTGGCGCTTGATGAATCTTTGGGGAGAGGTGTCTGCAGACCTGATGGAGAGGCAGAAAATAGAGCTTTTGTGAGTGGCAGTTCCCAGAAGCCTGATTCCTCTGAAAGATAGGCTCTTGATCAAGCAAGCAGAGCTTAATAATTTATGCCGTTATGCCCAACCCCAGATAAAGTTAGGCTACATTCTCAAACATGCATAGAAGGAAAGCTGTACTCTGCTTGTCAGTGATGAATTCCATGAAGAAAGAAAGGAAAAGAGGCATGTGTTACTAAATAGCTTGTATGGAAAATGGTTCCCAAATTTCAGCAGTCCAGAGATACTGGCACAAAAGGTAAAACACTTGGATGGGGCTTATCCTCTTCCCTTTGGGATTTCTGCTTACTCAAGATTGGTGTCAGTGTTTATACAGCAATTGTAATCTTGACCCAGAACCATTAAAAACAGCTTTTACATCTCTTATGACTCCTTTTCTACAGACAAATGACTGTGTCTTAATAACTTGTGTACAAGAAGGATTTAAAAGCACCTCCCTGGGGTTAGAAAAAGTTAAAAGTTTAGTTTATAACTGATAATCTTGCTGGAATTTGGGGTAAGGTTCTACTAGTTTTACAATTAAGGCATCTTACAATTGTAGGTTTTGTAAAATATCTAGTTTGTACCAGTTTGTATCAGTTCTACCTATTGTATAAGGCTCAGCATCACTGTCAGTGGTCTTTCTTAGGCATAGCTGATCTTAGTTCTCTACCCAGAGTCTGTCAGTTCCCATCCATACCTTAACACACACACACACACACACACACACACACACACACACACACAGAGACACACATACACACACACACACACATTCTCTCCTGTGTGTGTTATTTTATATAATATGGAGAGAGAGAAAGAGAGAGAGAGAGAACACATTCCTGCTACAGACTAGGCCTCCCCACTACTCATGGCCAGTGGGTGACTGGCATGCAAGTTTGGAAGATCATTTCTTCCAGCCCATGTCACTAACAGAAACAGAGTTGTATATTCCAGATTCCCTTTTGTGATGGCCTGAATGAAAAAATCTACAGAGGCTTGTATGTTTGAATTTTTGTCTCCAGTTTGTGCAAACGTTTGGTAAAGATTAGGTGGTTTGGCCTTGATGGAGGAGGTGTGTCACTGAGTGGGGGTGGTGGTGTGAGGTGGGCTTGAGGTTTCAAAATACTCACACCATTCCCACTGTGTCTCTCTCAACCTCTTATTTGAAGATCAAGATGTAAACTCTTAGCTGTTCCTGCTGCCTTGCTTCTAGCCATGATGGCCATGGACTTTCACCCTCTGAAACTGTAAGCCCCAAATAAACTATTATTTTTCTAAGTTGCCTGAGTCTTGCTGTCTTATCAGAGCAATAGAACTAAATGACTTTTTAATGACTTTGAAGTATTAACAGGGTAAAGCTTCCTCCCTCCTTTATTATCCTGTTTGCCCCATTCCCTTCACAATTATTTTTCCTGACAGGTTTTCTCTGTGTAGCCTAGGCCATCTTAGATTAACTTTGTAGACTACTC
This sequence comes from Acomys russatus, assembly GCF_903995435.1. Lineage (NCBI taxonomy): Eukaryota > Metazoa > Chordata > Mammalia > Rodentia > Muridae > Acomys > Acomys russatus. The sequence continues at coordinate 28,243,990 of NC_067154.1, read as the reverse complement.
TGGCCTCAAACTCACAGACCCACCTGCCTCTCCCTCCCTAAGTGTCAGGATTACAGAGTTCACCACCACACCTGGCTCCTTCACAATTTGTTTTAAGAGAACTTTCATCATGCAATGTCATTTAAGATCTGCTTCTGAAGACTTGATCTAATAAAACCACCCCCTTTCCTCGTTTTTGTTTTTTCGTTTTTTTGCTTCTAAGAATAATTGCCAACAACAGAATCTTCCCTATAATTTATTTCAAAGTGGTTGTGATCTCTATGATACTTATTAAAGTATTATTTAATAGTTAGCATTTTTATTTCATTCCTTTGTTACTCATCCACATCCATGTAAAGGGCATCAAGAGTTTTTAGGAAATGAATTGGGAGAAGGAAGCCAACATTTGTGGACAAAAGATTGAGAATAAGAACTAAAATGTAAAGTAAGAAGTAGGGAAGAAGATCCAACAGTTTGTACACATTAGCTACTAGGACAAAGGTGAAAATACAAATTTGTAGCTAACATCCTATGTTTAGTGGTACAAAGTTATTTTAATTTTAATTTGCTGCATAACAAGTTAGCCCTACATCTAACATCTTGAAACAAGAAACAAAAAATTGTATGTGTGATCTCACACAATTTGAGAGGGCAGAAAGTTGGGAGCAGCTTAGTGGGGTGGCCCTGGACCAGGGACTCTGGTGAGGTAAGCCTTTGAGCAGCTATGTCCTCAGTAAGGCCTGACTGAGTCTGGAGACCCCATTTCCAAGCGCATTCGTGTGGATGTCTATGGGTCTAACTGCCTGCTGGCTACAGTCCCCTCCCAAACCTTCTTCCTACCATATGCATTTGGTAGGTCTTTCTATAGACTTCCTGATATAACAGCTAGTTTCTCACAGTGAAAATAGTCTGAGAGACGGAGTCACGGGTGGAAGTTGCAGTCTTTTACTGTCTATGTTGTAAAGATAGGCACTTACCTTTGATGTCTCTTATAGGTCTTATGCACTAACCTTAGGATGATGTGAGAGGAGATCAAATGCTATGTTAGTTCTGGAGCTGGAGGTCACTAGCGTTGATTACACTAGAGAGTGTAATCATAGAAAAACATCTGATATATTAATTTTCCCCTTAACTGTATACAAAGTAAGAGGTGACTGGAAAGAAGCACCATGCACACCACTTTTTAAACATGCTTCTGTTCTTGCTATAAAGGACTGTCAGTAAACATTTATGGATATTAAGAATCTACTAGACTTGTTGGATGTTTTCTCCATTAAAATTACTAGGGAATGTGTAAGTTCATTCTAAGTACTGGAGATGAATTTCCCATTGATGGCTACTGCAATGGACAGTAATTCAGGGACTTTAAAAGTCAATCTTCTTTAAAAAGCGTCTGTCATAGCATTTTCACTATGATTCTATCATTAACATTCTGAAAGAATTGCTCAGATTTCTGCTGGAGTTTCCCAACAAATCTTCCTTTTGTCTAGCTTCTCCTCATTGGATAGATATCTCACTTTCATCCTGGCATTATTGCTTAATGACTCATCACTAATGAAGTCCAATCTCCTTGACTTTTCAAACCCAGAATTCATCTATTCAAGGCCCTATTCCATTGCTTCCACCATGAAACTTTTAACTCAACCTGGATGTTTGAACTTATTCTCTTTGCAGTTTCCTCTAATGGGAATGGCTTGTGCTTCCAAGTTCTTGTTGAGCCAATGATCCCAACACTTTATTTTTCTTTCTTTCTTTCTTTCTTTCTTTCTTTCTTTCTTTCTTTCTTTCTCTCTCTCTCTTTCTTTCTTTCTTTCTCTCTCTCTTTCTCTCTTTCTTTCTTTCTTTCTTTCTTTCTTTCTTTCTTTCTTTCTTTCTTTCTTTCTTTCTTTCTCTCTTTCTTATCTTTACCAGATCAGCTTTAGTTCACAGGTGAGTATTTTTGGGGGTGGGGTGGGGTCGTAGTCATATGATGTAGACTTGGGTGGTCTGAAATCCTCTCTATGGACCAGGATGGCCTCAAATAGACAGAGATGCACATGCCTATTGTCCCAGTGCTGAGGTGAAAGTTGTATGCCACAATGCTTGGCCACTTAAGTATTTCGTAGGTGGCTCATTATCTTAACTGTTTCTTCAGTATCTAGGTTCTTTTTTTTTTTAATTTTTTATTAATTTATTCTTGCTACATCTCAATGGTTATCCCATCCTTTGTATCCTCCCATTCTTCTCTCCCTCCTATTTTCCCCTTATTCCCCTCCCCTGTGACTGTTCCTGAGGGGATTTCCTCCCCTTGTATATGCTCATAAGGTATCAAGTCTCTTCTTGGTAACCTTCCTCTGAGTGCCACCAGGTCTCCCCCTCCAGGGGACATGGTCAAATATGAGGCACTAGAGTTTGTGTGAAAGTCATACCCCACTCTCCATTCAACTGTGGAGATTGTTCTGTCCATTGGCTAGATCTGGGTAGGGGTTTAAAGTATACCGCCTGTATTGTCCTTGGCTGGTGCCTTAGTTTGAGCAGGACCCCTGGGCCCAAATCTGCCTATCATAATGTTCTACTTGTAGGTTTCTAGGACCCTCTGGATCTTTCTACTTTTCTATTCTCCCATGCATACTAGCCCAAGGGGCATGTCCCATAAAAGCTCTCTAGATGAGAGAAGCATGGTATATTCTTTCTTGTTTGGGTGAAAGATTCTATAGATATCTGTTAGATCCATTTGGCACATGGCATTGGTTAATGATGTTATTTCTCAGCTTAGTTTCTGTTTCAATGACTTATCCTCCAGTGAGAGTGGGGTATTGAAGTCTCCCACTATTATTGTGTGGTGATCGATGTGTGGTTTAAGCTTTTTTTAGCAGATCTTTACAAATGTGGGTGCCCTTGTATTGGGAGCATAGATGTTCACAATTGTGATGTCATCTTGGTTGACTTTGTCTAGGTTCTTTTTTGTTTCAATTCATCCTCTGTATCACTCCATTGTTTTTCTAACATCACATTGATCATATCATTGTAGTTAAAACACAGTGCTGTCATAACTTGGCAGGTAATAGATTTTCAGTGATTGTTGGTTACATCATTAAAAGTGCAGGCAAAGCCTCATCCTTTATTTCTATGGGCTTCCAGTATTTCTACCCTGGACTTCAATACTTCCTTCGTTGGAAGTTTATGATACTAAATGTATCATACATTTGATGTTCTATAACGTGCTTCTTGTCCTTCATTTATCTGTTCAGCACATTTCTTTTTTATGTATTTTTTAATTAATTCATTCATATTACATCTCAATTGTTATCCCATCCCTTGTATCCTCCTATTCCTCTCTTCATCTTGCTTTCACCCTACTCCCCTCCCATATGACTGTGAGTGAGGGGGACCTCCTCCCCCTGTATATGATCATATAGTATCAAGTCTCTCCTTGATAGCCTTGTTCAGCACATTTCTTAACAACAACAGCAGTAGCAAAACAAAACAAAGCAAAAGCACTGTACACCTTGTTCTATCTTGTCATGGTGCATACAATGATTAAAAAATAGATATGTTTATGCTTTCATAGCTTCCATTGTCTACTTGCAGAAATGAAAGTTAATGGACTCATGGAGGAAATGGAATCACAGATGAAGAAAAGCTGTGTGAAGGAAGGACCTGGTATAAAGGCAGGGAACATAGGATCGATCACTAGACTCTTATTCCAAAGAAGCTTCTCTGAGGAAGTGGCCTTGGTGCCAAGATCTGAACACTGAGCAGGAACCACACATCAAAGAGGCCTGGGGGAGGAGTGAGGGGGGATGAGCGTGCTTTAAGCTGTGCAATGGTACACCTAGTGACCCTGTGGTGGGAAAGAGATTCAAAAGAAGGTCAACGTGACTAGATCCATGAATGGAAAACAAGATTCTAATGGAAAAACTGCTGAAATCTAAATAATGCATGGTATATTGGCTTACTACAATGCAGCAATGCTGGTTTTGCAGTTTTGACAGAGAAGCATAGACTTAGAAGATGATAACCCTGGGGAAAGTGAAACTAAGTGGGAAGCTTAACGGAACCAATGACTATCTGAGCAATCTTTCTGCACATCTAAAATTATTCCAAGTAAAAGTTGCTTCTGATAAAGCAAAATGAAGGGCGGAGGTGGGGGTGGGGGGAGAGAAAGTGATTGAATAGACGGCTGCAGAAAGAATGCAGAAAGAATGCCCAAAACAAGGACTCAGGATTAGTTATGACCTCTTTGAAAGTTCAGGGTCCTTGAACAGCATTTTAACAATGTTGGTCTTTATCTTGTGCCAGCAGATGAATGTGATGTTCTTAAAAGGTGATAGAGGAAAGTTGAATCTGAAAATGTCACCTTCTTTAGGATGCTGCAGATTGTAGGGTGGGGTGGGACTTAGGCGGGCAAAGGAAGCCAAGTTGAACACTCCTTGTCATATTCAGAGTAGAAATGAATTTGAGTTAAGGTAAGGATAGACTATCATTAGCACTATGCTTATGTTTTGATACATTTATGTTTCATGTCTTTTTTATTATCTCCCATGCAATTCTGGATGTAATATCCACATGATACATATTTCTTGAATAAATAAATAGATAGAAAAATAAATAAATAAATAAATAGACACAAAGAAAAACAATGCAAAGTGTGAGAGCAGGTTAGGAAACATTTGGAGTCAGGAGCCACTTCATAGCATCTTGTTGGCCCTGCTCATGGGTCTGGGACCAGGACTGGTGACTGTAGGCACAAACCATTGGATGGACCATGCAGATTGTTTTACTTGTTTGCAAAGTTACTTTCTCTAGGAGTCAATGACTCTCAATATTATTTTTTACAATGTCTAGGATGTGCACAGATTTTTCCCAAAGGATATGTGAGTTCATAGAAAAAGGACCAGGACACACTTTGAAATACAAATTGGGTTTGATACCTGGAAATGGAAGGAAGAAGGTAAAGTACAACTGCTTATCGGTGTCAAGGATTCTTCTTTAGCTCATGGATGCTGTGTCTCGTTTGCATCTTGCCCTTTTGTCAACTAAAGGGATCTTAGGTTCTTTAGAGAAACTTTCTGGGGACGGGGTTGTCTAATTTCCCCGTGGAGAAGGTGAGTCTAGGAACAGGCTGCAAGATGGATGTGAAGAAAAGGGAAATATCAAGAATTTTGTTTAGTTTCTGTGCTTACAATCCAGAAGTTTAGATTGGAGCAGATCTCTGTTTTCTGTAAGCTTTCATCATCTGAAAGGACCATGCAGGTCTTTTAAAAAGCATCACTTGGGATAATTAGTGGTAACATCAGATGGAAGCCATGGGGTTGCATTCAACGTAGAGAAAGAGAAAATAAGTATGATAAGCAAACACCATAGGATTATTTCAGTCTGATGACCCCGAAGATCCCTATTTTTCTCCTTGTATCTTTTCTCTAACACTTGTGCTCAGTGTTTAGATAGGGCTATCACTGCCTGTGTTTGTTTTCTACCACATGACCAGCTTTAGCCAATGGAATTTATATCATGGATCTCAGAGGTTAATCTTTTCCTTTTCTTGTCTTCTTTCTTTCCCAGACATGCATTCATTTGACTGGCAGCCTGGAAAATTGAAAAATGCCACAGGGGTTATTAAGGTGGAAATCGGTTCTGCTCTTTGAAGCTCTGCAAGCTAGTTATTGCTGCACCTATAATATCCAGGCATCAGACTAGCACGCATTGTTCTTGGCTCGCCTGACACAGCCCCATATCAGCTGAAACACCCAGGCAGAATAAAGGGGTCTCAAGATGTCATTTCTCGACTCTGAAATATATCCCTTTAGTCTATTAAGGCAGAGTCTCTGAAGTTATTAGCATGTATTCTGTGTCATTGTGCACACACATTTGATTTGCTTTTGTTCTTATTAAAATGGTAAGCCTAGAAAAAATGAGAAAAGAGACTTTTCCATAATCCATATTTTAATAATTGCCTGAGTGCACATGTACCCTACAGAGACTTTTCTGTTTCTGTAACTATTTACTTGGCTTTCTGTGAAATGTGTATTACTTACCTGGCCTGGTAGACCATGACACAGCTTCTGGCCTATCATGTAATCCTGTATTTGGCTCCCTCTGAGTCATTATGGGGTATTAAGTCTGTCTGTAGAATGGAGATATTATTTTAATGGATCTTTTTCACAATAATGGCTCCATATTATATAAATTGTATTGAGCCTTTATGATGATAATATATAAATATTAAGAAAACCATTGGGAAAAAGTTACTGTGTAATTGAGATAGCCTATTTTCCAATGTTAATAACTTCTTCATTAATTTTCTCTCCATAAAAATATGGAGGGAGTTTAATTCACATTAAAAACTTATAAACATATTTAAAAAGTGAAATTGTTTTGTATTCCCCCTCTATAATAGGAAATAACACCAGCCTTAACTGGGAAAACTTGCTATGCGTCATTTAAACAGAGGGAAAAAAGAAAGGAAAACACCCCAAAGCCATAATAATTTCTGGCAACGAGAAACTTCAGAGAGGTTTTGTTTGTATCTATTTAGCTTTAGGAAAACTATCTTTTCTACTATGTCTCCCCAGACAATGTTAACAGTAATGCCTGATTCTGACAAAGGCAAGGAGGGTGGAGAGTAATCGATAATAATATAGAACCCCAATGATAGAAGTGGACTCAGATTCCCATTCTGTTTCAAGCATTCCATGTCTGTTGTTGGGCAACAATATTAGTATATTAATTAGGGTTAGCCAGGAAACAGAATCCAGGCTAGATGCCTCAGACAAGACTTTAATAAAAGTACTACAGAGAGATGAACACTGGGCTGAAGAGCTGTTACTGCAGCTGAGGAGACAAAGGGGTAGGGGCAGGCAGAATGAATGTAGAGAAATTATTGTTGCATTGCCAGGGATGTGGCATCAAAGCAGATTTGGGAAGAAATTCCTGAACCTTCTATTGTCTTCCATCTTCTACTGTTGCTTCTGTTGGCCAACTCCACCCTGAAGAAGACATCCTGGAGGGAGCCCCTGAGATGTAACCCCCGTGGGGCATTCTGACACATCAGAATGCCAATACACATCATAATAAATTTTCTTGGCAAAAATATTTTAAATTGTACCTAATAGCCTAACATCCTTGTAGAAAATCATAGAATCTAACTAAAGGGAGAAGAAGGAAGGATTATTTTATTCATTTCACAGATGATGAGACAAACTTTCGAGGTGTAATTGACAGTCCCAATTCCCAACGCAGAACCAGATGCAAACTTAAATCTGCAGACTCCAGTGGCCAGGTTCCTTATGTTAACACTGCTCTGCTGTTTTCCGCTTAACAATGTCACACTCTTTTCAGAGGAGATACTGTGAAGAAGAATGGCACTGTCTGTGCACAGCAGAAAATTGCATTTACAGGAAACTTGTATCTCTCTGCAGATAAGTTCAGTGTCAGGAAGCAAAGGAGAGCCCATAGCACCGGGTTCAGCAGAATGCAATGACTGAATGTCATCGATAAATATCCTCCAAAAGCACATGTGCTAAAGGTTTGGTTGACAGTGGGTGGTACTATTAGGAAATTGTGAAACCTTTAGAAGACGAGGCCCAGTGGGAGGATATTAGGTAACTGAATGCACTTCCTTGAAGGGAATAGAACCTTGACCCTGTTTTTCTCTTTGCTTCCCACTGGCCACAAAATGATTTCCTCTGCCATGTACAGGCCACGACGTCCTCCTTTTCTCCAGTCTCAAACAATGGAGCCAACTGATCATAGACCAAAATGCTCTGAAACCTTTCCCTACCTCAGCCAATTTTCTCAGGCAACTAATCTGACTGATGGGGATCTGCCTGGCACATAGGGACCAATGCAGAAGAACAGTGTGGAGCAGAAACTGGAAAGATACTCTCAGGAAACAAGGCCCAGGGAAGAACTTTTCTTGAGAAGCACAATTGTTTGAGCGTGGTTAGGACACAAAGGTGACACAGGGATGTGCTTCCTCAGAGTGCTATTCACAAACCACTGGCATAAAACACCTAGGTTATTGAAAATGTGATGCGTGGGTTCTGTGGTGTTTTGGGTGAGAATCTGTTTGACGAGCTGGTCCCCAGTTGGTATAACCATTTGGGAAGAAATGGAAGGTGTGGCTTTATTCGAGGAGGTATGTGCCTCTGGAGGTGGGCTTCAAGGTTTCAAAAGCCCACACGACTTCTGGCATATATTCTCTGCCTGTGCTTCTGGATCGAGATGTGAACTTTATCCTACTGTTCCAGTGCTCTGCCTAAACTTTATCCTACTGTTCCAGTGCTCTGCCTAACTGCCTGCTGCATGGTCCCTGCCATGATGGGCATGGACTCTAATTCTCTGTAACTGTAACCCCCAGCTAAACGCTTTCTTCTTTAAGTTGCCTTGGTCATGGTATCTTATCACAGCAGTAGAAAAGTAAGTAAGACAGGCACCCACTGATGGAGAGAATCCAAATCTGCATGTGTAAACACTTGACATATTCTTTCCTTTGGTCCTCACTTCCTGCGCGCACGGGCACACACACACACACACACACACACACACACACACACACACACACACATATATACACTTAGGGTGGTTGGACTGCTGATGAGAGCACACTTTGGATGCTTCATGAAAAAGGGCAATGGAACAGAATTATACATATTTGGCCACAACTCAGTATTCTAGCATGGTTAAACATAAACCATCTGATTACTTATCTATCATTCCAACCTCTGTCTCTTTGCTTCAATCATACCTTTCGAATAATCTTTTGAAAATGCATTTTCTAATTTTATGCTTTAATAAACAAGGTATATTAAACACAAATTGACTTCAGAATTTTTTATAGTGCCTAGTGTTAAATATTTAAAACACCAATTATGGTAAATATTGACAATGTAACTACAGTAAATTGGGAAACTGGGCTGAAACTGTAGTGGTGCTAAAATAGCTTTTCAAAGGAATAACCCAAAGTGGCCCATGTCTTCATCTGTGGTGGTTTGAATAGGAATGGCCTCCATTGACTCCTGTGTTTGAATGCTCGGCCATAGGGAGTAGCTTTGTTGGAAGACATAGCCTTGTTGGAGGAAGTATATCACTGTGGGAGTGGGCTTTGAGATCTCCTGTGCTCTAGACATGTCCAGTGTGGCACACGGGCTCCTTCTGCTGCCTGCAAAATCAAGATGTAGGACTCTCAGCTCCCTCTCCAGCACCATGTCTGCCTGTATGCTTCCTACCGTGATGATAATGGACTAAACTTCTGAAACTGTAAGCCAGCCTGATTTAATGTTTTCCTTTATAAGAGTTGCTGTGCTCATGGTGTCTTTTCACAGTAATAAAACACTAAGACATCCTCTTATTTTCATGGAAGAAGTTGGAAAAAGGGCAAACACAGGACCTCTAAGATAGAATAATATTGTTGAATTTTTGCAAAGTTCATTTACAGATGAAGTCACTTGGAGTTGCTTTCTAACCATCCTTTCAGGTTTTCTGCTTTTATCATTATCCTTCTACAGGGTTCAAAACAATAGTATTGTTTCAGCCCCTAACAATGCAAGAAGTCATTTCAACTTCCTTTCGGTTGTCTACAGGACTCAAGTTTTCAGAAACTAAAGTAATAATATCTATGAGGAAAAACACAATATTGATTTTCATGGAAACTTTGGGCATTTAGAACATCCTCCTATAGAGTATGGAGAATTTACCACCTCACCCTAGTAAAACTCCTTTCCTGCCTGATAGGAATGCCACAATCAGAATTATTGCTCAAATATCTACTACTTCCTATGAGTTTTCCAACAGGTGCTGATCCTGACTGCAAAGTCACTATGAATGTATACCTGTCTCTATGGTGGGTCTGGCTGGTTGACAGAGACAATGATATCATGACTAGAATCTCAGTTTGTACTTGGGCTAATTGTATGATCTATCCCCTTTCTTTTATTGTGATTAAGAATAACAAATGTTTTTTATTTCTACTTAGTGAAGGTTAGGCTTTTGGTCAATAATAAAACAATGCATGGTGGTTAATCCCCTGCTCCACCTCCATAGGCCTTATTTTATGCTTGCTGTAATAACACCGAATTAGTATTCCAACAATGGCCTTGGAATTGAGTTGGCTTTGCTATGCTCATCCCTCTTTACCTGGATGAAGCTGTTACCTCTACCTAGTTACAGAAGTACACCAAAATAAGCAGATAAGTTCATTGGTATCAACCTGTTGTTTATAAAAATTGAACTCCTTGCTTTGGGAGCTAATCAAAGAAAAATCCAGCAACTAGTTTTTCAAATAGCCATCATTTCTTCAAAGACATCCATCCTTGGTAAGAAGAAAGTGTGGAGAAGTCTCTATATCAATTTCCTGCACGTTCTTATGCGACCTCTTTAAGACAAGCAAAGGAAAAGTGAAAATGAAATGTCATTGTTCTTTTTTTTTTTTGAGAAATATGTTCATGATGACAAATAATCAATATATTTTTTTAATTTACCTTCTCTAAACCAATTCACTGTTTTGTTCCTGTTTTTTATGCGAGCATCTGCACCACAGAGCTCTGCACCACCTGAGAGACCTTAACAGGAGCTGCAACTGGCCAATGCTGCTATGTTAAGGTTTTGTTCTCATCGGGACTGACACTGACATGGACCTTATTAATTTTTAAACTGGTCTGAAAAAAAAAAGCATCATTCTCGAACAGATTAATTATATACATGTATGAGTGTACACCGTCCCTCACACCCAATTTTCTTCACAGTCTGTTCTGCTATGTCTAGAAAGCGGATGCTTATTATAAGTTATATTTATTTAATATGGGACTTAGTAAAGATATGGAGTTGAATTATTTCTATTTCAAGCTTCTGCCTGAAACATTAAACTATAGTAATATCAACTCTGCAGACCCTGTTTAAAAATAGAAGCAACTGGGGTGCAGTATTTCCTGATGGAATGCAAGAGCTTTTATACTGAGAGAAAGCTGGGAGGTAGGAACAATTGAAAGACTAAATGCGTCATGTCTATAAAAACCAAATGACAAGCAAAAGCTATAAAGTGTTCCTGTCACATCCATTTCTATCTTTACAATAAATGTACTGTAAGCCGTTTTGAGTCCTTTCAAAACTCTTGGCTGGAATTTTTCCCCAAATTATTAAAAACATTTCTGTTTTATAAATAGAGTATATTCTTGGTTTGGTCATGTCTCTGAATTAAGTAAAATTTCAGTATGGCAAGAACTAGTTATCTTTACTTAAACCATCAATAAGAAGGAAGGTTTTTGGATCTTGCTTCACTGACAGTCACTGCAGCTTGTCTTCTTGGACTCGCTACTTAAAAAACGTGTCATTTCCCCCTCTCAACTGATGTGAAACAGAAAAGCTTGATGTGACAAGAAATTGAGAGTATTTGTGTATTTCTTTCCTGTGGCTTAAGCTTACACACGTCTGTGCCTTCCAAATAGTGGGTTTCAACTAAAGAGAGGGCTCATCGCATTCTTCCCCCTTTCTCCTGGGACATGTGCCAATTTCTCGAGACATATTTGATTTTCATAACTTGGTGCCAAGAGGCCTCCAGACATCCAGTGGGTACCAGCTAGAGGCACGAGTAAACAACAACACAGTACAGGTCAGTCCACAAGACAAGGACTTATCTGCCTCCAAATGCCAATAGGTTGACGTTGAAACAATCACTTCTCACAGTTTGCTTGAGCCTTCCATCCACTGTCAATCCCCCTCATCTTTGGCTACTTCCTTACCTTGATTCTTGCTACTCACTTCTGGGTTGTCACTGGTCATGGAGAGAAGAGGTTTTCTGAAAGTTTTAAGTAACCTTCACCTTCTTTAGTGGTGGGGCATTTAATCTTTCTTGTCTCTCTCTCCTCACTCCACCATTTTTTAAAAAAATGTCCCTTTGTGTCTCTCCATCATCTTCCTATTCTCTAGACAGTGGTCTTTTTGTCAGCATCTGTCAATCTCATCCCTGGATGCTCAGATGCTCTTGATGTCTCTACTGGTTTATGCCTTTATTAGACATGCAGAGCCCTGGATTACCTGTTCAAGGCTCAGGGGCTTGGGACTTGCATGTCATTTGGGAGTTGCTTCTTCTTGGGCTCATGGAATGCATTTCTTGGAGCCAGCGATGCAAGTAGGCACCTCTCAACATGAATGATGTCTCTTTTTCATATGTGTCAGACACCAATGCAAAGTCTTTTCCACACCTTACCTATACTTCCCAGGCATTACCAAGTCTGCAACATATATGTGTAGAAGCCACAGTTTCAGCAATTCAGTTTGCTACAATTAGCCTTTGCCTCTGAGGGATGAAAATCATTAGAGTCACCTCAGCACCCTTGGCTTTGTCCTAGAATCTGGTGACAAGTAAGGGCTTTCTGGTGACTGTGATGGCTTGAATCAAGTTGATCTGGTGTTCTTAAAGATAGAAACTGTAATCTCTTATCATTTTTTATCTTTGTGGTCACCTCATGATTGGTTTCATTTGCTTGCTGTCTTTCTAACATAATTCAACAAATAGCCTATGGCTAGAGCTCTTGACAAATTTCTTCTGGGGGAATTCTGGGGTCAGAGTGGTGCCCGAAGGCTCTTCCACATGACAGTTTTCTCTCAGCACTCTGCTGTCCCTCCATGGTACCTTTCTTCACAGTCATCTGACCTTCCTAGCTATGCCCTCCATCTGTACCCTTTAGTGTACAGTTTAGGAAAATGACACTTCAAATGACAGCATGTGGCAGAAAGAATCTCTATGTGGAGATGTCACTTGACATGAGGGTAGCACAGTAGAGCTCTTTCCATCTCCCCTGTCACTCAGGGCAGCAGGGACGGCATGCTTGAGTATCCATCAGGGTATGCCTGGAAGTCTCTAAAAGCTTCCATAAATGAGACAAATGCCTTGGTGCTCCATAAAACAGATGTCACTTGTTTGATAACAGACCAGAGTAGAGATAGGATCCAATGTGGAACATTAGAGTGGGAATCTTTAGGCAGACACATTCTATCCTTATAACCATTGTGGGAGCTCTGCTGTGGTGAGGGTGGTTGCTATTTCTTGCTTCTCTTGTGTCAGAGAATTCCTGTGTACAGCATGGCAAATTACTGCCATAGCCTGCTTCAGAGGCGGCTGCTCTTCTGTCACACAGGGAATTTTCCGGTGCATAAAAGTGTGAAAGTTTATTATAAGGGTGTGAATGTTTTTGTAAACAAGATATTCGAGATGTTATTTCTACTCACAATTTACTTTTTGTGCTCTCTTAGTGTGGGTGCTTTGAAAATCTTTAAAAAAAAATAGTACTACCTAGATAGTTTTGGCCTCAGGCTCATTTCAACACCACCTGTATTTTCTTATGCTTACCTGTCCAGTGGCAGAAGACACACTCTCTAGGAGACTTCCAGGCTTTCCTTACTCCTTTATGCCAGTCATTCTGGAAAAGTTAATAGCTTACCTATTTGCTTCCTTGTATAGGCATGAGCAACCCTTCTGGCTAATGAAATGCAAGTGGACAGCCACAGGAGATAAGAACTCTTAACAGGCTTAGTTTCTTAATCCCCCCCCATACACTCACTTATCATTTTTATTTCTATAAAAAATAAATTTCAGTGGTATTATGGTGACTGGAGCTACTGTTGCCATCTTGTGATCCAGAAGATCCAATCTGGGTGATGGTGAATGCTTTTAACCCTTGCCATCACCATTGTGTTCTACACAGCCGGTTCCAGGATAGCCAGGACCACAGGGTAAGACCTTGTCTCAGTAAACAAATAAATAAATAGCAAGAGGAAATTACAGCTCGTATTTTTCAGCCACAAAATTAGGACCAGTGGCTACTGTACAGCTTTCTTGTATGCGCTAAAGTACTCGTCACGGCTGTGAGCTGCTGTCAGCGATGTTTTCCTGTGGCTTGTGGCTGCTTGCATTCTGATGTGGCACCTCTAGGCAACACAGTCCACTCACCTGTGAATTTTCATAGCTTTTCTCCATCAGTTACTCTTCTGCTAAAAAAAAAAAAAAGATCCCTTTTCCTACGGCAAGCACAGATGATATGATTAAAGCCAGGTTCTCAACCCAAGTAGATTCTCTTTCCTTTAATTGAACACTACTGTTGAGGAATTTTTTTTTTTTTTTAGATTTTTTTTTTATTAATTTATTCTTGTTACATCTCAATGTTTATCCCATCCCTTGTATCCTCCCATTCCTCCCCCCCCCCCATTTTTCCATTATTCCCCTCCCCTATGACTGTTCCTGAGGGGGATTACGTCCCCCTATATATTCTCATAGGGTATCAAGTCTCTTCTTGGCTACTTGCTGTCCTTCCTCTGAGTGCCACCAGGTCTCCCCCTCCAGGGGACATGGTCAAATGTGAGGCACCAGAGTACGTGAGAAAGTCGTATCACACTCTCCACTCAACTGTGGAGAATATTCTGACCATTGGCTAGATCTGGGAAGGGGTTTAAAGTTTACCTCCTGTATTGTCCTTGGCTGGTGCCTTAGTTTGAGCGGGACCCCTGGGCCCAAATCTGCCTATCATATTGTTCTACTTGTAGATTTCTAGGACCCTCTGGATCCTTTTATTTTGCTGTTCTCCCATGCATCTCTCATTTATAGTCCCAATAGGATGCCTTCCCCTCTGTCCCAGTTTCCTGGTAAGTGAAGGCTTTTGTGGGACATGCCCCTTGGGCTAGTATGCAGATATAAGTGAGTATATACCATTTGATTCTTTCTGCTTCTGGGTTAACTCACTCATTATGATCATTTCTAGCTCAATCCATTTATCCACAAATTTCGGGAATTCCTTGTTTTTTATAGCTGAGTAGTATTCCATAGTGTATATGTACCACAGTTTCTTTATCCACTCTTCTACTGAGGGACACTTAGGCTGTTTCCATGTTCTGGCTATTATGAATAAGGCTGCTATGAACATGGTTGAGCAAATTTTCTTGTTGTGTGCTGGAGCATCTTCTGGGTATATTCCAAGGAGTGGAATAGCTGGGTCTTGAGGAAGCCCTATTCCCATTTTTCTGAGATAGCACCAGATAGATTTCCAAAGTGGCTGTACTAGTTTGCATTCCCACCAGCAATGAAGGAGTGTTCCTCTCTCCCCACATCCTCGACAGCATGTGGTGTCACTTGAATTTTTGATCTTAGCCATTCTGATGGGTGTAAGATGGAATCTCAGAGTTGTTTTGATTTGCATTTCCCTGATGACTAAGGAGGTTGAGCATTTCTTTAAGTGTTTCTCAGCCATTTGATACTCCTCTGTTGAGAATTCTCTGTTTAGTTCCAAGCCCCATTTCTCAATTGGGTTATTCGGTTTGGTGGTGTTTAATTTCTTGAGTTCTTTATATATTTTGGATATTAGACCTTTGTCAGATGTAGGGTTAGTGAAGATTTTTTCGCAGTTTGTAGGCTGTCGCTTTGTTCTCTTGACAGTGTCTCCTGCCTTACAGAAGCTTCTCAGCCTCATGAGGTCCCATTTATTAATGGTTGACATTAAGGCCTGGGCCGTTGGTGTTCTGTTCAGGAAGTTGTCTCCTGTGCCAATATGTTCCAGGCTCTTTCCCACTTTTTCTTCTAAGTGGCTTAGTGTCTCTGGTTTTATGTTGAGGTCTTTAATCCACTTGGATTTGAGTTTTGTGCAAGGTGACAAATATGGGTCCAGTTTCATTTTTTTACACATAGACCTCCAGTTAGACCAGCACCATTTGTTGAAGATGCTATCCTTTTTCCATTGAATGGATTTGGCTTCTTTGTCAAAAATCAAGTGACCATATGTGTGTGGATTCATATCTGGGTCTTCGATTCGATTCCACTGATCAACCAGCCTGTTGCTGTGCCAGTACCATGCTGTTTTAACTACTATTGCTTTATAGTACAGCTTGAGATCAGGTATGGAGATTCCTCCGGAGAACCTTTATTGTACAAGATTGTTTTAGCTATTCTGGGTTTTTTGTTTTTCCATATCAAGTTCAGAATTGAACTTTCAATGTCTTTAAAAAATTGTGTAGTTATTTTGATAGGGATTGCATTGAATCTGTAGATTGCTTTTGGTAGGATGGCCATTTTTACTATGTTAATTCTCCTGATCCATGAGCAAGGAAGATCACGCCATCTTCTCAGGTCATCTTCAATCTCTTTCTTCAGAGTTTTGAAATTTTTTTCTTACAAGTCCTTCACTTGCTTAGTTAGGGTAACTCCTAGATATTTTATATTGCTTGTGGCTAATGTGAAGGGTGTGGTTTTCCTAATTTCTTCCTCTGCAAGCTTGTCATTTGTGTATAGGAAGGCTACAGACTTTTTTGAGTTAATTTTGTATCCAGCCAATTTGCTGAAGGTGTTTATCAGCTTTAGGAGTTCTCTGGTGGAGTTTTGAGGGTCACTTATGTACACTATCATATCATCTGCAAAGAGGGATAATTTGACTTCCTCCTTTCCCATTTGGATACCCTTGATCTCCTTTTGTTGTCTTATTGCTCTGGCTAGAACTTCGAGTACTATATTGAAGAGATATGGAGAGAGTGGGCAGCCTTGCCTTGTTCCCGATTTGAGAGGAATTTCCTTGAGTATCTCACCATTTACTTTGATTTTGGCTATTGGCTTGCTGTAGATAGCCTTTATTATGTTGAGGAAAGTGCCTTGTATCCCTGATCTCTCTAAAACTTTAAACATGAATGGGTGTTGAATTTTATCAAATGCTTTCTCTGCATCAAAGGAGATGATCATGTGGTTTTTTATTTTCAGTTTGTTTATATGGTGGATTACATTGATGGATTTCTGTATATTAAACCATCCCTGCATGCCTGGAATGAAGCCTACTTGGTCATGATGAATGATATCTTTGATGTGTTCCTGTATTCGTTTTGCAAGTATTTTATTTAGTATTTTTGAATCTATGTTCATAAGAGAAATTGGTCTGAAATTCTCTTTCTTTGTTGAGTCTTTGTGAGGTTTAGGTATCAATGAGATTATGGCCTCATAGAATGAATTTGGTAATTTTCCATCCATTTCTATCTTTTGGAGTAGCTTGAAGAGTATCGGTATTAGCTCGCCCTTAAAGGTCCGGTAGAATTCTGCACTGAAACCATCTGGCCCTGGGCTTTTTTTGGTTGGGAGACCATCGATGATTGCTTCTATTTCTGTAGGGGAAATGGGACTATTTAGCTTGTTTATCTGTTCTTCATTCAACTTTGGCAAGTGAAATTGTTCAAGAAAATCGTCCATTTCCCTTAGATTTTCAAATTTTGTGGCGTATATGCCTTCAAAGTAGGATCTTATGATTCTTTGAATTTCTTCAGTGTCTGTTGTCATGTCTCCCTTTTCATTTCTGATTTTGTTGATTTCAATACTGTCTCTCTGCCTTTTAGTTAGTTTGGCTAATGGTCTGTCTATCTTGTTGATTTTCTCAAAGAACCAGCTTTTGGTTTTGTTGATTCTTTGGACTGTTTTCTTAGTTTCTAATTTGTTAATTTCAGCCCTGAGTTTGATTATTTCCTGGCGTCTACTCCTCTTGGGTGTTTCTGCTTCTTTTTTTTCTAGGGCTTCCAGTTGTGTTGTTAAGATGCTTATGTGCGATGTTTCCAATTTCTTTTTAAAGGCACTTAGTGCTATGAATTTTCCTCTTAGCACTGCTTTCAATGTATCCCACAAATTTGGGTATGTTGTTTCTTCATTTTCATTGAATTTCAGAAACTCCTTGATTTCTTTCTTTATTTCTTCCCTGACCCAGGTGTCATTTAGCAGAGAGTTGTTTAGTTTCCACGTACGTGTAGGCTTTTTGTGATTTCTGTTGTTGTTGAATTGCAGCCTAAGAGCATGGTGATCTGATAGGATACAAGGTATTATTTCAATCCTCTTGTATCTATTGAGGCTTGCTTTGTGACCTACGATGTGATCAATTTTGGAGAAGGTTCCATGGGTGCAGAGAAGAAGGTGTATTCTTTCTTGTTTGGGTGAAAGGTTCTATAGATATCTGTTAGATCCATTTGACCCATGGCATTGGTTAATGATGTTATTTCCCGGCTTAGTTTTTGTTTCAATGACTTATCCTTCAGTGAGAGTGGGGTGTTGAAGTCTCCCACTATTATTGTGTGGGGATCGATGTGTGGTTTAAGCTTTTTTAGGAGATCTTTTACAAATGTCGGTGCCCTTGTATTGGGAGCATAGATGTTCAGAATTGTGATGTCATCTTGGTTGACTTTACCTTTGATGAGTATGAAGTGTCCTTCCTCATCCCTTTTGATTAATTTTGGTTGAAAGTCTATTTTGTTCGATACTAAAATGGCTACACCTGCTTGCTTCTTGTGACCATTTGCTTGGAATATTTTTTTCCAACCTTTTACCCTGAGGTAATGCCTTTCATTATGGGTGAGATGTGTTTCTTGGATGCAGAAGAATGTTGGATCTTGTTTATGTACCCATTCGGTTAGTCTGTGTCTTTTTATTGGAGAATTGAGGCCATTGATGTTGAGAGATATTAATGACCAGTGACTGTTAAGAGTCTTAATTTTGATGTTGTTTCCAGTCGAGCGTTTGTGTAGTTGTGTTTTTGCCATGGGATAGTGATCTATTTCCTGGGTAGTTTTGGTTGTAGCTTGACCCTTTGGGATGGAATTTTCTGTTGAGGAATTTTTACATCGTGATCTTCTGCTATTAATGAACTGCTTTGCCGTATAAGCACCGTCTCTTTGTTGTGATGTTATACAGTAGGGATATTCTTCATTTTATGTTTCGCTTTCTGTATTCTCTGATGAATAGTGAGTAACGAGTCTTTTTTTTTTTTTTTTTTTTTTTGGATTCCCTTAAAATGTGTAATGCAGAGCTCTCTTCTCATTAGACACTTCAGTAGGTATTTCGATGGGTGGACACACCACATGGTGAATTCTGCCAGCTGCTACTAGGCAACCAGAGAAGGTGTCAGTGTGCGGTGGTGTTCACACATGCAGAGCTGGGCCTAGACAGACTTTCATAGTGTCACTTACTTCAGCTGCTTGAGCTGCAGACTTGTGACTAGCTGCCCCTCCCCCACCTTTTGCTCAGAACTGCTTTTCTCAATAGTTCTCCACCACAGGATCCCTTTCAAACCTTGAGCCCTCAACACTTATGTGGCGTGTACATTAAGAGAGTTCTTATTTTTTTCAAAGTGCAGATCTTTTCTTCTTGATTTGGCATCTGACTGTGGTTATTTCTATTATTAAACATCAATGACTCATATTATATAACAGCAGTTATTCAGAAGGAGAAAGTATAATATAAAGTAATAAGGAGTCTTCAGCTATGCAGTGCTTTCTGGTACCCGCAGGATTTAATTTTTTTCATGTTTCTTTTTTGGCTGTCCCTATCATTTTCATTGAATTGCACATAAAAATTTATCTTTTTTTTTTTTTCCTTTTAAAAGGAAAACATTGAAAAGGGCAATAGATTCCGAACCCTGTGAATGTTGACTTCTTTTCTTTACATAAATACTTGAAACCCTCGCTAATTAGAAACAAAACAGCACCTCCCACATTCATTTCGCTTCCCTGTGTCATCCCTGACAGCTCCAGGAGACAAATGTGTTCCCCCTCATTACTGGCATCGCTCAAGCAGTAAAGCTCAAAGAGGAGAAAATGTGAACAAATGTAAGGATGGAGGCAACCAGTTACATCCAGTCATGGGCTAACGCATACAGTAATTCCATCTTAACCGGAGACAGGAAACCCCCAACAGGATTCTCTTTTTCCATATCGTCAGGAATTTGAAGTCTTAAATAGCTTTCTATGTCATTTCTCCAGGAACTGATTTAATTTCCTTGTTTCTGATATGAAAGCGATAAAAGGGAGAGAGAGACTAAGAGACTGTATTTTTCTCTTTTAGATTTGAAAGGGCTGAAAGCTGGAAGGACCAGTGGTGAATTGGAATGAATTGTTCAGGTGCACGGGGAAGACACGAGCACATCTTTCAAAGGCCCGAAGTGAAGTAGTCTTTCCTTTGGCTGTGTCCCAGCGCAGGGCCTCTCTCGGCCCACAGGCATAAGTGAAGCTGAGATTCTTTATAGCTCTCTTATACAATCTTCTGGTTATGGCCCTGCCTGAAAGACAGTGATGCTGCTGGCACCAGAATTTGATGTGCAAGTGTAGGAGGAGCTCATAGCTATGGATACAGAGCTGCAATCACACTCTCCTTGTTTCATTTTCACCTGCTCTACCTGGCGCCTGACAGTATACTGACTTACAGCATAGAGATGTCTAGTTCCAAAGCTGGGCATAGGAATTCATGTACTTTATTGTCTTTTCTTCCCGTCTTGATATTGCTTTGTTTTGACCTTTTTAAGTAAAGAATCAGGACCCTGTGCCTTCTGAATCGTATATCGTTCTCATTGTTCGTGCTGAGAAGAAAACCTTGTGGACTAGAAGACACGAATAGGCATATGTCCTTCAGACATCAGCTTAGAAAAGGTACCACAGCCCATAGCAGCCAACCCGGAAGCTGCAACCATTCACTTCTTGTTATCACTGTGTGGAGCTAAAGTTTCTTTTAAGTTAGCCCCCTGCTGCTGTTTGTATTAGTTACACCTCTCAGCCAACACAATCTTTATACGTCAGGGGCTTAGGTGATGGGTATATGAGCCTCCTGGCCATCTCTACACTTAGGAGTGTGTGCTACTGAGCTACTTGTGGGAGAAGGTGTTTAGAAACCCCATCAATGCTAACTGGACTAAACTCTGGAAGCCCTTTACAACTATAGGGTACTGTTTCTGATAGCATCTCAGTGGATTGGTACAAAAGCCTATACAGTAAATGCTCTGCTGGTGGCCATGTTCTTGTCCCCACTTTGAAGATAAGACACATTTAGGTAAGTCACATGACTTAGGAAGGCAGAAGTAGAATCTGTGCTACTGTGGCACCTGTTATTTGTTATCCATCCTCTCCAGAGAGAGTAAGGATTTGAAATCTGATAAAAGATCTGAGGACTTCCTAGGAGGTGGAAAAACACACCTGCATATCCTTAATCAAGGTGAAGAGGCTAATTATGAAGAGCCATGGCTTGGGAAGGAACAGTGAAGACAGTGGGGCCAGCTAAAGCCTTCAGGGGGAGGGAAACCATGCCAAAATATGTGACTGTCTGTCTTTTGATGTGTGAATTAGTATGTTTATTGAGTGTTTGTATAGGTATTCTTCCAACTGTAGCAAGATTGTTGCAACTCATGCTCAAGGCAATACTGTAAATGAAGCACTTTCTCCCTCCACTTCCCCTACAGAAACTGAGATATATGCAACGGATACAAGGTCTTATGATTATTGACCTTCCTATGACTCTTTCTCTGCATGAAAAGACTCCTCTTTAGTTCTAATATGTCTTGTCCTGAGAATTTGCCTCTTGTCTCCTTTTATCCTGTTTAAGTGCAGTGTCTTGGTTGTAGGCTCACCACTTGCTTTTAGAAGACAGCACCCTTACTGAAGACTCTAGGGTCCCCACGTGTGTGTAAGAGATTCCCTGGGATGAGCATTATCCTATTTTCTATGTGCTTTCAAAGTACTGTGACTAATGCTCTCCTCCTTCCTGCTGCCTTTGATTTCACAATATGTCTTTATTGCATTTTTACAAGTGGGAGGGTTTTATTTCTGTCTTCAATAGCAAGTCTTTGGGTGGGAGTCACAGCTTCAGACCTGCTTTATCTTCCTGACTGGGGCTTCTCCACCTTCACTGTGTATCCCAGTTACTTCATTTCCAGGAGAAAATGGAGATTCCAATTTAGTGGGATTAAGGAGGGCCTGGGATCCTTAATTCATAATGGATTTCCAGTGATACCCAGATTCTTGGTTCCTGGAGAACAACGTGGAGAGCAAAATTCTACAACACAGAGTGTTCACTAACTTATAAAGATGGCAAAGAACAAGCACATAAGACAGGCTATCTACATGCCAGGACCGTGGTTGTTTCTTCTTCTTCTTCTTCTTCTTCTTCTTCTTCTTCTTCTTCTTCTTCTTCTTCTTCTTCTTCTTCTTCTTCAAGAAATATCTATTGAGTTCCTACTGTACTGACACAGAGACAAGGAAGACTGAATTTAAACATTGTTTATCTCTTGATAGTTATTAGAAAGGACAGAATATATAGCCCTATCTCTGCCTTATCATCAGGAAAGGACATTTCTCTATGATTTACTTGGGACCAGGGTGGTATGCTAGAAGAAGAATGCCTTTGGAGTCAGAATTGGCTTGTGTTTTTAGTCCATTTTATTTCTTGTGATTTTAAAGCCATCTGACATTTATTTATTCGTGATCACTCAATGACATTTTATTGAACACGTTTGCTATGACAGGCACTGGGCTGAGCACTGGGGTATAAGTGGTTTTGTGGGCTTGTTCTGGACACTAAATGAAAGACAAGGCTCTAAATCAAGTACTGTGGGTGGCTGTGCTGGGCTCTGAGATGAAACGAAAGGCAGACTGTTAAGCACGATTAGCAAACAGTATATGAACAAATTGTGGAGTGGGTGGATGGACATCGGTTTCAAGTATGAGGTAACTCAGTAAGGCTAAGGGTGGAGCAATATAGGATCATGTGGACTTTGGAGGGAATTTTCAATATTTTTGCTATTGATATAGTTTCTTAAAGCTGTGAACTATTAGGCGACTTGTATAATTCTTTTCTGTGTTTGTATGTGGTATGCCCATATGTGTATGTTTGTATACATGTATGTGTGAGGGTGGGTGGGCATGCACATGTTTACTTGTGCTTATAGAGACCAGAGGCTGATGGTACAAGTCCTCTTCTGGTCTCCCTTCATTGCTTTGTCTAGAGTAACTGGTCAGGAAGCCTCAGGGATCACCCCCTTCATAGAGCTGGGCTTACAGTTATGCCTTGTCATGCACAGTTTTTTATGTGGGTCCTGGGGATAAGAACTCAGGCCTTCCTGCTTGTGTGGCAAGCATTTTACTGAATGAGCCATCTTTTTAGCCCCTAGTGAGTACTTGGCACAATGCCTAGCTTTTGTGAGAACTCGTCAGTAAAGATGCCTACATAAGCACATGAAGCTTGAAAAAGCAGGTAGTAGGTGGGGAGGTAAGTGAGAACAATGTAATGCCAAAGTGATTTAAAGGAAGATTTTTTATGTTTTGTTTTGTTTTGTTTTTGTTTCCACACATTTCCATCATTTTCCAGCTTTGCCTTGGCTTCTGATCCTGTTCTTCGCTTTCTTTAGCTTCAACTTGTGTTTTCTGCTCTCAGACTCCCAGATGCATCACCTTTGGCCTCCTGCATGAGGTTATCTGGAAACCTGCTGAAAACAAAATTTTGACTTAGAGTTTTATGGGTACTCACTAAATATTTTAGATTAAGTGAATAGAGAGTAAGTATTTATTGTTGCTCGCTGAAAAACGATACATTCTGTTCTGTGTTTTATCTTGGATGACCCTCCTTAACAGGACTAGTACTTGACCAATGCTTGGTATTTGTTCAACTTTAACTCAGCTAGTTGCCCGCACTGCCCTCTTATGAAAGAGTTCTCCCAACGTCCATCATAAAGAATATCTTCCTATGAGTAAATTCTCATTTAGTGGTTTCTCACTATGTAAATATTGCAAAGAATGGAATGAAAGCAGCGTTGTTGTTCTCTTCTGTGGGTTTTATCTGTGGATTTTATGATAACTTTCCCTTTATCTCTTTCCTTCACCTGTGTACATGTGGGGTGTGTGTGTGTGTGTGTATTTATTTACTTGCATAAACTTAAGAAAAGAATGCTAAATTCTGGACTTTGGCTGTGTGTGTGTGTGTGTGTGTGTGTGTGTGTGATTGTGTGGGGTGTGTGTGTGTGTGTGTGTGTTTGGATGAAACTCCAGTTTCTTCCTACAAAAATAAATACTTTTGAACTTGGTCTCACACAGACTGGAATTTGGTCCTTTCCAGCTTTTCAGAGTGACTTGTTTCCAAGGCTTCAGTGTCTTCTTACAAAGATTTATTGTAGCTCTGGTCTGTTTAAATTGTGAAAATAGACTTTCCTGCAAAAGGAAGTCACAGATGAAGCTGGGGTGTGCACACAGAGAGTAATCTGTGTGAACTGAAAAAGCCCAGGGAGAGGAAGTCCTTATTTTCCAGCTTTCTTTTCGGGATGTTTGTGTGACTGCTGCTCTGGGGAACTGTGTTGCTTCTCACACTTCCGATGCCTGGCCCTTCTGTGCATCCCCTCCAACTAGGAAAGAAAACAACTTCTAATTTAAGTTTGATTGTCTCTGCTAACTAGGTGGCACAGGTGCTCTTTTTTTTTTTTTTTTTTTTTTTTTTTTTTTTTTTACAACTCCATGAGACATTAGGTAAAACCTCTCTTAACACATTTATTGGAATCTTCAAGCTATGCCACTGTTGAGTTTTGAACAAGGCCGGGGGGGGGGGGGGCGGCGGTAAAAAAGAGGATATGGAGAATTCTAAGAAACTGAAGCAGCGTATTTATATGGAAATTATTTCTGTCATCACTAACCTTAAGTTTGCTTAAAACTTGGGGTCCTGCATGCTACAACAGGGTGTCCCATGGACTGTGCAGCCTTCTTCTGATCATAATATGCATACCGAATGGGGCAGATTGGACTCTAGGCATTTGCTTCTTTAATTTTTGAATCTTGGTTTTAAGTCCAAATGCCTTAGCAGCTTCTAAAACAGGCATCGTTGGAGTGGATGCAGTGAAGGAGAATGTCCTCATACCACCTGCTGGGAAGTGTGCAAGTGGCAGGTCCTCTGATTCTCTGGTAAACTGTTCTTTAAAATCAGAATCCTTTCCTAGATAGAAGAAGAAGTTCATTTTAAAAAGACCTATTTGTTTTCACATTCATGAGTGTTATGCTGGCAGGCATGTATGGGCACCACCTGGGTACCCTACTGCCTTGGAGGTCAGAAGAAGGTGTTGAGGCCCAAGAACTGTAAGCCACCATACAGGTCCTGGGAATTGAACCTGGGTCCTCTGCAACAGCAACAAGTGCTCTTCACTGCTGAGCCACATCTTCAACCTCCCAAAGGAATATATTATTTAAGTTCTATTACTTTAAAATGCCATGCAAATTTATATTAGGTAGAAACTTTTAAGAAAGGAAAAGCAAGTGTCCCCCTCTTCTTCATCCCTGTTCCCGTGTGTGTGTGTGTGTGTGTGTGTGTGTGTGTGTGTGTGTGTGTGTGTGTCTGAAACTATGATAGAAAATTTGAATTGATGGTGTTAGGAAACTAAAGATTCTCCACTCAAAATCCACATATACTTTGTAACCTTTGAATCTTTGATATGCTTGAGCTACAACATTAAAACAGTGTAAAAAAGTATGCAGTTCAATTTCTCTTGTGACAAAACTCCAGGGAAGGTGTTTATATTTGTTAATGTAGTGTCCACAGACCTCCAGAAACAAAGGCAAAAGGACTCAATTATAGGTAATTGATCTCCTTTGCCCTGAAACAAGGGCCAGAGTCCTTCTGTGTCCTCACCCTCGCTCTTTGAATGAGTAAGTATGGGTGAGTTGATGAAACTGGGAAGGATGAAAAGCACCAGTAATTTTGATGCGCTCTTTGCATCAAGCAAAGCTTGTTTCAAACTTTTCTATAAATGCATTTACTTTTCTGAATTGTAATTGCCAATGTTTATGTAAATTTTGCCTAAACCTTAATTTCTCTTCTGAATACTTTCCACATCTGGTCTTTGCCCTTCCTTTTATTATTTTACCTTACAAAGCTTAACCTCAGCACAGACAATATTCTCCCCCAAAATTGCTACAACCAAAGGAGACTGATTATCATTGCATAAATATTATCTTCAAATAAGATTTTTTTGACTGCCCACCCATGGAAGGCGCTGAACTAGACCTTGCAATAAATGTGACCGAATAACTTCCACCACTGTTCATAAGGTTTGTGAAGCTCAAAAGGAAGCCCAAATTACCTCATATCCTAGCTTCTGCTATGCTCTGGGTATGGATTTCTTCTTTCTACGTTGCAATCTGGAAACTCTTATTATGAAGCAGTTGTTCTTTCTACAAACTTTTCAGGTCCTCATGAGCTCTCTTTTATTGCTTTCTCATTCAGATAGGCTGTGGAATCAAGCCACTCATAAGGATGCCTGCAGGCCTATTCTTTGGTCATTAAAGAAAATATGGCTTTTCCTTCTATAAGTAAGAAAGTAGTGCAGTGTGGCTCATTGATTCAAGTTGCCTTCCTTTCATGGAAATTTCCTCACTGCCTGTCTACTTGGCAATGTATGAGGTATTTTTTAGTTTTTAAAATTAATATCAGTTATGGATACATGATTATATTTTATTTTTACTACAAAGGACTTATTTGGAGTCTATTTGTGAGCGTCTGCAGGTGAGTTCATTCACCAGATGGCTGCCTGTCACCTGATTGGGTGAGAAGCAGGTGTTAGGCCAGGTGTGGTGGTGCATGCCTGCAGTCCCAGTACTCGGGAGGCAGAGGCTGGCAGATCACTGTGAGTTCAAGGCCAGCCTGGCCTACAAAGTGAGTCCAGGACAGCCAAGGCTATACAGAAAAACCCTGTCTCAGAATACCAACCCCGCCCCCCCAAAAGAAGCAGGTGTTAGAGCTTCTGGAATTGGACTCGCAGTGGTTGTGAGCTGCCATGTGGGTATGGAGAACTGAACCCAGGGTCCTCTGCAGTATCAGAAAGTGTTCTTAACCTCTGAGCCATTGGTCCTAGGTTTACAAATTAATTGAAATGTCCATCCTATTGGTACTCTGTACAGTCCTCATGTTGCACAGCCTATTTCTAAAACTTTTCGACTTTCCTCTCTGATCATGCCCGGAATCACTGGATGAAACAGGTCGTTAATGGTCTCTTCAGTATGGAGGTGCATTGAGAGTTCATCAATGACTCACATATATGTACAGGAAGGCGCTGAGGCCCTGTCTTCCCCAGATAGCGGCCTCTGGGCTCTGTTTCGTTCATCTTCAGGTTGAAGAGTTCCAATCTGTTCCTTAACTAATTCCACAAATTCTAAAAGGGAAGGGGACCCTGAGGCCCAGGAGGGTTAAGAAGTTGGGATGAAGACTACAGTAGCTAAGTCTCTATTTTCATGAAGAACTCAGACAACCAGGAATTTAGGGGCAGGAACCTGTTATTAGGAATATAATGCTACTGCTTTATGCCAAATTGGCATGCAGCTTTTTTTGCCTTAGTCTAAGCTCGTGCTCAGCCTCTGCAGAACTGAACATGAATCTGACTTGCTTTTGCTGCTGAGTTTCCTGTACTTTTTTTTTTTTACTTAAGTGGGGATTATTGTTTCTCATAACCATTCTCTGAGTCTCCTGTTCAATATTTTGGTAGCTCTTACATGAAAGTGAGATCATGATAGCTGTCTTTTTGTGCCTTTCTTATTTCACTTAGTATAGTGTCCTTCTGCATCACCCATGCTGTCTCAAGCAATAAGATTTCCTTTATATGTTTTAAGGCTCAAAAGTATTCTGTTGTGTTTATAGAATACCTTTTTTTTTTTTTTAAATCCCCTCCTCTGATGATGGTAATTATGCTGTTTCTATATCTTGGGCTCTATCAAATAATTTTGTATCAAATATGGAGTAACTGGATTTTTAAAATCAGCTAAGTGCATACATTTGAAAAGAAAAACCTTAAAAGGTGATTTACTAATTTATTTCTTTTCAAGCTTAACATCAACTAGAACATATGTTGCATGGTTCATGTTTGAACACTTTGGCCATATAAACAAGTAATAAATTCTTGGCCTCATTTTCTTCTTTTGCTCTTGTTAGTCCTATACTGAGCCATGTACCCAATGACCAGCATGGCTCTGCTTTATTACACATTTGTCAATTCAACCTTCCTGATCCTCAATTTTTGAACCTTTAAAATTGGAACAATTTTGTATGTAGCCAGTCATTTCCAATATGATGAATGCTTTAATACAAAATGCTTAGTCTTAGTTATAGCTACTGTCAGATGTACAGCAACGATTACTGTAGTTCTTAGCAGGCTTTGAAAATGTGTTTGGAAACCCATATAGGTCTTTGAAATTATATTAGATCTTTATATTTTATTTTAAACTTATTGTGTTTAGATTGATATCCCTCCTGCCTTTCTCTTGGTGTTCCTATTGCCTCATACTGCAGTTATGAATGAATTAATTTGAGGAAAAATGTAAAACATGCAATCATAAGTGAGGTTTTAAGAAGCCTCCATATCAGGACACAAGTATTTAAATGAGCTCTTGAACATGCCCCATAGGGAAATTCTAGATTATACCAACATTAAGGCCACTTTGGATGATCATTTCTGAATTTCCTTTGAAAACTGCTTTCAAAGTCAGTATGAAAGCCACCCACAAAAGCTGGTGACAGTACATTAGTCCCTCATTGAATTGAAATAAAAAGTGATATCTAGCTTATTTTCTTCATCAAAATTTACCATGAATTGCTCCCAAGATCCTGCCCTTTCCTTTCTTTTTCTTCTTCCCTTTTATTATTCTATTCTATGTTTCTTTCCACCCTTTTTCCCTACAATCCCCAAACGCCCTTGAATTTAGTTTGACACAAGTGTTTATTAAACAGCGATGGTATGCCTTGTCAAGATAGAGACCCTTATTTGCCCTTTGGCAAGCTTATCTTTCATCTCATGTCACCTAATGAGTTTAATCCATATTTCTGCCTTCTTATAGAGAAAACGCAGGCTGCCAACCCCAGATCATCTTAACTCAAACTCTGCGGCCTCAAGGGCAGCTTAACAAGATGCACACTCTCTCCTGAAGCACTGAACATTGGAAGGGAAGGAGGTTCTGATCACAGACCAGACTTTCCCTGTTTCTTGTCACTTGGATAGTTACTGCCCTGTTGTCCAAACCCATCTGTGCTTTATTTCTCTGTTGTTGAACACTCTCATGCTCCTCTAGGCATTTTAATTTTTGCTGAGGCTGGCAAGCTGGACTTGATTTCTACTCTTGGCATCTACAATAATACATCTTCTATCATTTTGACTTTGATGTGATGGCAGGTTTGTGTTAATGAAAGTATTTGTATTTGTATAATTATTTGAATGCTTTATTGGATTCTTGTGTTTACTGTTATGCAATATAAGTTGGAAAATGGGAAAAGGGAAATGCTGGTATAAATAATAAGAAATAAATGTCTTAGATGAATATAATTGAGATAAAAATGGAAATTTGGCATTCCAGTAATGGAGAATAATTAGATTCAATGGAATTGAGCCTATTGACTGAATAATTATGAGAAAAGGGAAAATCAAAGAATTTGTATTAAACATTTAAAATATAGAAAATAAAGATTATGTTTCTTGGGAGAAAGGGAATATGATGAATTTTATAAAAACAAATAAAATGAACCTCTTAGGCACTTAATAAAATGTACATATTTAAGTTGGTTAAAACTATTTCTTCCTTTCTTTTTTTCTTTCTTCCTTTCTTTGTTCTTTTATCTTTTTTTCTTCTTTCCTTTCTTCCTTTTTTCTCCCCCCTCTCTCCTTTCTTTCTCCCCCTCTCTTCTTTCTTTCTTTTTTTCTTTCTTTCTTTCTTTCTTTCTTTCTTTCTTTCTTTCTTTCTTTCTTTCTTTCTGTACATGTGCACATGCACATGTACATATGGGTACCCCTGGAGGCCAGAAGAGAGTGTCAGCTTCCCACTAGAATTTCAGACACAGGATGTTGTGAGCCACTCAGTATGGGTGTTTGGAACTTAACTCCTCAAGTCAGTTTTTATTTGATTGGTATATTTATGTTTAGGCATTAACTATGTAATATAATATGCAAGCAGCACATATATGTATTAAATATAGAAAAACATCATAAATAAATAAACACATATTTATGCAATGAAATGGTACATAATCATCAAAAACCATTTCCAATACATATTTACAGATTTGGGAAAATGCACACAACATTAAATTACTCAGTCAAAAGAGCAGTGAAGCAGATGAATCAGAAATTAAAACAGTCAAATTGATCAAGGAAGAGAGTGATGGAATGGTTGTCATGGGCTGTGGGTGGGCCTAGATGAGAAGTTGATATTCAATGGCTATTAAGTTTCAGTTGTGCAAAATGAATAAGTTCTATATACCAGCTGCATGTCAGCATGCTTATACTTAATGCTGTGGTACAAAAAAGTTAAAGACAGTAGCTTTTGTCTTAAATGCTGTTATCACAAGCACAAGAAATCAGTATGTGAACCTAAACTTACACTAGCAATTTTGTTTATAGAAACAGAAAATCCTGGAAAGAAATACACTAAAAGTTTCATTGTGGGAGAATTTATGGATATCTGCTTTGAGGCATTCCACTATTTTCCTAATTTAATGTAGAAATGAATCTTTGAAATCTCAGAGAATATCTTTACCTGAATAAAATATCAATAAACATTTATATTTAAATATGTCTATTAGGAAATTTTCTAATAAAATGTTTGAAGATGCAGCCAAATGTGCTGGACAAGAAGTGAAAATAATGTTGCCCCATGTTAGATGGCATATTAAATTGTATGAAGCCCATGTTATGTACTTTAGAGTTAAGTAGTTAGTTTTTTTCCTTTTTCTGTGATATGTTTTCCTGTGTTAAACATAGAGAGGGGCACTCAGTGAATTAAATTATTGTGGAAATGTCGGGTGGAAATGCAGTTGCTTTGCCTGATGGTTAGGGTCTCCCATCAGCCCTGGAGCTAAGGTGTCAGCCAGCAATCCCCAGTGGTTCCTCATCCCTGCGCAGCACACAACACCTTTGTATCCCAGGTCTCTGTCTCTGTCTCTTTCTCTCTCTCTCTCTCCCTCTGTCTCTCTCTGTCTTTGTCTCTGTCTCTGTCTCTGTCTCTGTCTCTCTCTCTCTCTCTCTCTCTCTCTCTCTCTCTCTCTCTCTCTCTCTCTCTCTGTGTGTGTGTGTGTGTGTGTGTGTGCCAGAGCATGTAAATGTCCAAATTTGATAGCAGTCATCTTCCCTGTATTATTCTCCATCTTACTGTTTTTGAAGCAGGTTCATTCAAACCCAGAGGTCACCATAAGGCTGATTTTGTTGGCCACCTTGTTCTGGGGATTCCCAGTCTCTGCTTTTCCAGGCTGTAATTACAAGTCAGCTGCATGACCACAGTCTTAACGTCATTTTTATTGCTAAGATAAAATTCATTTGATACAAAGCAACTTAGGGGTATAAGGATTTCTTTAATCCTCAGTACCACCTCAGGCATGGCAGTGCACACTTGTAAGGCCAGTGTCAAAGAGACAGAAGCAAACACATGGGGCTTGCTAGCTGGTCAACCTAGGCAACTTGGCTCACTCCAGGCCTGTGAGAGACCCTGTCTCAAAAAAGAAGGTTGTCAGTTTCTACAGAATGACACTTTATTACGTAGCCTCTTTCAGTCTGTGAATTGTAGTATTTTTATCCATTGTACTATATGGCTAATATCTGTTTATAAGAGAGTATATACCATGTGTGTCTTTCCGGGTCTGGGTTACCTAACTTAGGATGATCATTTCTAGTTCCATCCATTTGCCTACAAATTTCACGATTTTCTTGTTTTTAATAGCAGAGTAGTATTCCATTATGTAAATATACCACAATTTTTTTTTTTTAATCCATTCTTTGTTTGAGGGACATCTGGGTTATTTCCAGTTTCTGGCTATTATAAACAAAGCTGCTATGAACATGGTTGAACAAATGTGTTTGTTGTATGATGGGGTATCCCTTGGGTATATGCCTAGAAGTGGTACATTTGGGTCTTGAGGCCCAAGGGAAGACGTGTGAATGTCACTGAGAAAGGGCGAGGATAAAGGGAAGAGGGAGGGAGTGCCTATGGTTGGAATGCAAAGTGAATACTAAATAAATTAATTTAAAAAAGAATAACACTTTGGTTTGATGCCTTGGCACCCTGTCTTAAACATGGTTCAACATTGTTAAAATGATGGACAGATCATAGTCCATCATTACAAGAAAGTCAAAACAAGAAGTGAAGCAGCTAGTCACATCCATAGTCAAGACCATAGAGAGAATAATTGTCGGAATACTTACTGCACAGTTCTCTTCCTCTTTTCCATAGTCTAGGGCTTAAACCAAGGGCATGGTTGCCACCCATACTAGCCTGTTTTCCAACAACAATTAATAATCAAGACAAACCCCACAGACATACCTACAAAGTCAACCCGGTCTACAAAATCCCTCACTGAGACTCTCTTCCTAGGTGATTCTAGATTGTACCAAATTAAAAATAACCATCACATTCACACAGCTTTTACATGGATTTTGAGGATCCAAACTCTGATCATTTTTTGCTTTAACCATTTAGCCATCTCTGTAGCTCTTAATGAAAATCTTATTTGGAAACCCAATGCACCAAACAGGTAAAAGCTGAGATTGTAGGACAGAAAGTGTGGTGCTTTGAACCCTCTGTTCATCAAAGCTCCCTAGCACTGCAAATGTCTTAGAAGTCCAAAAGAGGTCTATGGGAATAGAAGCTTGGCAGAGTCCCTTGCAATACCAACTTTCAATTTTTTTTCTGTGCAAGAATCACTGCTTTATTTTGGTATTTTCTTGTATTTGTAATATTTTCTTAAATGTACACTATATTAAATGTGCATATACATTTTCTTTTATGTTCACATGTGTGGGGGAGCTGTTTTATACATGTCTGTGCATGTTGTGAGGGAAGTCCTGGCATCATTCTTTTTTTTTTTTTCTTTTGAAGAAGTAGTTTTTAAATCCAGATTTTACAAAGTCATGGTATCATTGGGTCCTACAGATTCCTCTAGAGTTACAAACTGTTCTTCATGGCTTTATTGGCTGCCTGTGAAATTTTTTTATTGAAATAACCCAAATAGTCCTACAATATTAATCATATCCATTCATGCTACTCTGACCACTGTAGCTGCTCTGTAATAACCACTTACTGACTGGCTCTCCCAGGCACTGTAAGTTGCCTGAGCAGATGACACTACCATACCCTACATCACCTGGCTGCTATAAGCCCTGTTATTAGCCTCTATTGTTGAATTCAGGAAGAGTTCTATGTATCTGTGCTGCATGTTGGCCCTTTCCTTTGATATAGCCACCACCTCTTCTTCATGGGTGGCAAACTCAACATCAGCATCTCTTGTCACATCACTCTTCCATCAGGGCCAATCTCAATATGAACTCTCACAAGGTTGAATTAGAGAGAAGTAGTTGTAAATGTTCTCTCTTGCTTTGTTAGGCATCTCTCTCATATGGATGCAATGGCCAGTGGGCGGTGCTCTACACTGTCTCTGTATCTCATTGTCTCTGTATCTCATTGTCTCTGTATCTATGGTCATACATTCCTGAGAGACTGTAGCTGAGGTCTCTTCCAAACAGGTCAGTAGTGAAGCCATAGCCATCACTGAGGCCATTGTAATCTTCATAAGTCCCACAGTCTGCACTATAGGCATCAGACCTGATCCTATCCAGAATTGCCTGTTTCACAATGTGACTGGCTGGGTAGAGCCTGGAGGTACATTGGCATTGTGATGCCTTAGGTTGGTCACAGCACTCAGGCCTCTGCACAGACATAAACTTCATAGGTGGATCTAAGTATGACCTAACTTCCTCCTGGCTGTTCTTTAACACACCTCAATACACCTGGGCCCTATTCTCTCCTTGTGCTTCCCCTAGAGCTTTTCAGCTAACTTGTGAGGTAAACTGAATGAAGGCCTCCCCTGTCATCTTGCCCTCCAGGTCCACAGGTAATGTGATCCTGTTTGGCACAATTTCCAACCCTGAGAAAAACTGAACTATTTCTTCCTTTGTGCATCCACACGGGAGTCCCCAAAGCCTCACAAAGCCGTTGTTGGCACTGATGGCGCTGTTTGGACCACTGTGCTTCAACACTCAATCCATCTCAATTCTAACACCTCAGTATACTGGTGTCCCATGCTTTCCCTGTCTTTTTTTCAGAGCCAATTTTACATCCTCTTCTGAGTTAAGATCAACAAAAGTCTCAGCACTCTGCCTGCCTTCTCTAGTATAAATGAAATCAACACCAGTGACCACATTATGAATTGTTCAGTCAGAGGGGAAGTTTTGTACATCCTCAATTGAGCAGGACCAGGGTAGGCCACAGAGTTTGATCACATGGTCTTCACTTCCCTCAGGGCCCAGCATCAGGAACACTTGACAGGACAGATGTCACACAATCTTGGTCAATTTTTTTGTAGCTTAAAGAAGCACCACAGATGTCTTCTGTAGCAAACACTTATGGAAAGCAACCCATTTGCCATGGGAAGAAGGCAGAAGTGACTCCTATTTCAAATAGGGAACGTGGCTTACGAACTCCAACTCCACCTGATGCCTTAAAAACACAGAGGGCTCCGGGGAAAGTCCAGGTGCTTCCTCATTTTGCTCTCAACCTTCAGGAAGACCAGGTGCAATCCTCCTTCCATAGTGTCATTCTTTAGAAACCGTCCACCTTTGTTTTGTGAGACAGGGTCTCTCACCAGTCTGCAGTGAACCAATTAAGCAAGGCTGGTGAGGTAGCAAGCTCCATGGGTTTTCTGTTTCCAACTCTTTGGCACTGGTATTACAAATATGTTCTACTATGCCTGAGTCTTAAATATGTATGTATGTATGTATGTATTATTATTATTATTATTATTATTATTTTTGTTTTTCTAGACAGGGTTTCTCTGTTTAGCTTTGGCTATCCTGGACTTGCTGTGTAGACTAGGCTGGCCTCGAATTTACAGCGATCTGCCCGCCTCTGCCTTCCGAGCGTAGGGATTAAAGGTGGTGCATCACTGCCGGCCTGACTGAGTTTTTTAAACATGAGTTCTAGGGGGCCAAATGTCCTCATGTTCACAAGAGAAGCAGTTTTCTTTACTGAGCTATCTCCTCTGCAGCCTATGTGCATAATCTTAAAGGACAGAATTCACTGGGTGTCTACTATGTACAACATTGTAATGACTTGATTTGGTTTCTAACCTTCATAAACATACTGTAGAAATAAAATTACCAGATTAAACACATAGGACAGAGGATCAAATTGGCAAAGTATACAGGTAATATCAGATGTGCCCGTGTTTGGACAATGTCTTGTCAATCCTAGCTATGCTATGAAGAACAATAGGGAGATAGCTTTGAATGTAAACAGCAGAACTGGTTTTGTTTAGTTTTAGCTTTGGGAAGACTCCAGATTGAGAATTCAGAGCAATTGCTTCACTTTCTGACTCTAATGTTAAATTCATCTATTTGCTAGTATTACATGAAAAAAAAAAAAACCCTCAAGTTAAATTGGAGAAAAGTTTTATCTTTCATACAGGAGTTTTGAAAATATTTCTCTGAGGAAAATGAGGTTCACTATTTATTTGTGGAATTTTATCTACAAGAGGCAGACAAATGAACCAGTTTGAAATGCACTGATCTCTGAGGTTTAAACAGTGGTGAAGAATAGAATAAGATGGAAACTATGGCAATACTCTCAGTAGCGCTGTTGTTGGCCATGTACATGTAGTGATGGAGACAAAAGCCCTCCCTCTTGTCTAAGACCACTGTCTTGTCTTGTCTGTTATGCCCACTATTATGAAGTAAATAAAGTAGGATTTCAATGAATCTAGTTCAGGTAACAGAGAGAAAGAGGCAAAAGAGATGATCCAGGCACATGAAAATATCTGGACGCTCTGAGGACCAGAGGAACTTAGTTAAAATCATTGAATTTTTATGAGGCACTATGAACGCAAAGAGTATTTTGCAGCTTGATATTCTTATGTCATGAATGCGTCTTTGAATAAGGTTTCTGAATCGCTTACATTTATACTGTAAATGAGACAGTTTAGATAATTCTCACAATCGTGGCCAGTTTCTGGGTTGCTTTTCACTCCCCACTTCCAATGTGCCGGCTCTTTCCATGAGACTCAAGAGATGCGAAGCTGGGAGATGTGATTTTTGTAGTTAGCTGCCCCTATTAATGAGATTAATCTGCATTAGTCAGAAATTAAATATTAAATTAATCTATATTAGATAGAAATTGCACACTCACTTTGAAGCCCCCTAGTGTGATGTTTCCAAAGCAGTGTTGTGATTTATGTAAATCACATACGCTCAGAGTTTGTAGGACTTAATTTAATATCCACACTCAGAAAAAGGTTTCTAAAATTATCTCAGAAAGGCAAAAATCTAAACTACTTAGAATTTTAGAAAGTCTGAAGAGGGTATGTTTCTTGGCATATTATATGAATGTTAATGTCATTCACAGACCATAACATTTTTTATATTTATTCCATTTTTTTCCTTTGGCCACTGACTGCTGTTATCTACTGGCACATAAAGTGTCATTTTAGCCAGGGACACTAGCTTCTTTCAGGCTTTGAAGTATATTCACAGGTGACTGAGGAGCAGTATAGCTTCCTGGGATGCATGGCTAGCCTACAGCAATTCAGGATCTTGATCTGGAGTCTAAAAACTTATGGGTAAAAATAACTGGACAGAGAAAATAGAATGATAGGACATATCTCTTAAAACTGTTTGAGTTCTAAATTGAGTTTTAATTACAAAGAGCATAGGAAATATCTCTTAAAATTGAGTTCTAAATTGAGTTTTAATTACAAAGAGCATAGGACATGGCTTAGTATATTCTAGGTTCTTAACAGAAGTAGTCAGTGCTGTCTTCTAACTTTTCAGTCTAAGGAGTCCTTTTATGGAAATGTGGGTGATGAGTGGCTTGTCTGCTTTTAACTTTAGACTGTTCTTCCCCAGATACTGTTTTCAGTTTTGCTCTTTTAGTTAATCTGACTAGAGATCATGTCATATGGACCAAGAAAAAAATGACAACTGTTTAAAGATGTCCTTTATCACATATGCATTAATCTAAACCACGTTTGAAACTGCTGACTATCCTGATTATTTTCAGTGTATCCTGTGACAAGAACCCAGAGAATCCATTGAAGCATTGCCTGGTTGTATTTAAAAGGTTTTTCTTTCTGTTTAATGTAAATCATTGTCTGAAAAAAATTGAATGCATATTTTTTGCCTCCTTTATCATTCATTGTTACAATGTCTAGATCCTGGCTTCTTCGTCAAGCATTGTTCCCGCTATGCATTCTCATGTTGCAGTAATTACGTCCTCTCTCAGTAAACTTTTCTTGAACTGAGCATAGATTCAGTTCCCATCATCTCTGAAAAGCAGACATGAAGACAACTTTGGACTCAATAGGGTTTTCTTTTGTTAACAGTCTATTATCTATTTTGTTTATTTATCTTTGTATTTTAAATACTTTCCTCTCATGAACTTTATACATCCTCCTATGTAATGGTTGGGGATCAAAGTGTAAGGACTTTGCAATTTGGGCCAACGGAGCTGGGAAATGTTGCTGCTGAAAAATCACTTTTCTTGTTTTACATGATATGTCTATTAATGCAATCTGATATAGCATTTGCCTTTTGGTGACAGTGTTACACTGCTGAATCATATTCAATTTTTCATCCATTATTTCTTCCCTGGTGAATCACAGAACATTTGTCTTTATTACCTCTCACAGTATTGATTTCTGTCCTTTCCTCCTCCTATTGATATCAAGCCACATTTTAATCATATCTCCCAGACTTGATTCTTGTATCTTAACATTAAAAAATTCAAGTGGGAATTAAAAACATGAATTTAAGAAAGCTTTGTTTGGTTCTGTCACACTGCTAGGGTGATGAGTACTAAGATTCTTATTCTGTGAGGGTACTAGGTACTAGGACTCTCTAATGGGAATAAGGAGGGCTCAATAAATGATTGACATTAATTTTCTTTTGCCTTGAAAATGGTTTCATAAATGTGAATTACCAATAGTAATTGGTTGAGACTAATTTGCCATGAAAATGATGTGAGTAGTTCAGGCTTATGAGGTCCACAGAACAAGCTGCATTGTACTTAACGTGGACCATCATTTATAGACTATCTGCTATGATGAGGGCTCCATCCCAAGTGATCTCGAATAAGATGATTTTCTTCTTATGATGATTTAAAAACATAACATCAAAGGCAATTTGGATCTTTGTTTTCTGTGAGTTAAGATGTAACACTACTTAACAGCGATAGAATAGGATATTTTCAATATATAAATAAGATAAACTTATTTAAACCATTTCCTTTATGCATTTACCATAATTTCTTAGCTAGTTTTAAATAAAAACTTTCATTTTTAAGGAAAATATATTTAAGAATTATTCTAACTTTAAATAACTGAATAAACTCTTAACTACACTTCAGCAGAAACAAAACATTAGAAAATTTCATGACAGAATTATTACAAAGAATGATTAATTGCATCAGGTTTCTTGGGCATAAGACTTTGCTTTCTTTTTCTATTTTTCCTGTTTCAGGTATTTATTTGAACACATCAATTCATCAATAAAAGGAGGCAAATGACATTTCCCATCATGTGGTACCCTGAAGCTTTTGCTAGAGCATATCCACTACACCATGCATGGAGCACACTGATGACGTAAGGGAGGCGCTCTCTCCTTGATGTTTCAGCAGGTCTCCCTGGTCCTCATTAAGTTGGTAGAGATTTTCTTTGGGTTTTGGCTGTGTCTCTTTGCTGTTTTTCTCATAAACAGGTAAGAAAACCCTTGACTTAATTTTTGGGCTGGAAAAATCATTTAAAAAATTTTTTAACTTATACATTTGCATTATTACATCTATATAAAATAAACTACACACAGCAAGAAGGACCACAAAACAATCAGGAGTTATATTGATGTTACATTCATAGTGTTTTGGCTATTCGTATTTGGCAGCCTTGAAGAAAATATCTTTCCTATCTTGATGAGTCTAAAATTCTGAATGTAAATCAGTATCTATCATATATCTCATCTTCATCAACTTAAAACATCTATCTAGACCTAAACACGTCTTAACCCCTAAACAACTAAACTTAATTGTAAAACTAAACTATTTTGTCTTCAAGCCCATCAGAGACTTGAGAAAGAGTAAAATTAATTACCTGAGTAAACAGGAAGTGCAAGTTAGCAGTTTCCAAAGTTAAAAAAAAAAAAAAAAAAAAAAAAAGACAGGCAGTTTGCTGCCTGAACAGTCACCCAAAACTCTATAACCTTGGAGACTTCTGGCTCAGTA
Source organism: Acomys russatus (assembly GCF_903995435.1). NCBI lineage: Eukaryota > Metazoa > Chordata > Mammalia > Rodentia > Muridae > Acomys > Acomys russatus. The sequence goes on along the minus strand of NC_067154.1, from coordinate 28,205,008 downwards.
TATCTGACAGACATATCTTTATGGTCCTATTTAATTGTGGATTCAAATTGGGTGTTTTAGTCATAGTAATTGTGGACAATTCATTATAGTAACTATAGACAGTTTCTTTTAAGGAAGAAGATTGAAAAAATGGCAACTATTTTTAAACTACCAAGCACACTGTCCTTGCTATTTCTAATGATCGCTACTTGTTGAAAGTGACTGCAAGCTGGAGTCACCTAAAAAGGATATCGGTTCTATCCAACCATGCTGTAAAGATTGTTCCAGTAGAAAAAAAAAAAAGCCTAATTTAATTTAGTTCTCCAGTTTTGATATTGAGACTCACAGAACTCAACAGTAGTCCCAGGTGGACCCAGTTCCATCATGTGGAACCACATGGGTGGATCACTGTGAAAAACCTGACCCTGTCTCCTAGGACTTCTGCGGGATCGACAGAAGCAGGATGTGAAGCCTCTGTTTCTCTGGAGTATAATTTACTGTGCAACTTAAACTCTGGACCTGTTTAATGGTCCCCACAGCAGAGTTTCTAGGCCAACAACTAAATCAGCAGCAGTGCTCTGCATTTGCAGACAAGCCTTATGATTTACAAAATTTAATAAGCTAGGCTCTCATGACATTTTCTCCTGCCCCCAAGATTCAACTTTTTAAATCGCTGCCAAGGAAATTGTCAAAGGAGCACGTACCCATTGCATAATGAGACTTTACCTACTTTCTTTAACAACACAAAAGCATATAAATATACTCCTTCTGTTGTTAATCCATTAACAGTGAATACACATTCTTTGGCATTCCTCTTGCTGAAACGATATTACTTGAGCGACGTTTCTGCGTGCTCTTATGGAAGTGATATTTTGAGGTAGTTTTCTTTCTTTCTTTCTGTTTTTTTTTTTTAAACAAGTCTACCAAATTGAGTACATAGGAAGGTCAGATGACTTGACAGTTTTCTCAGCTGCACACTGACACATCAAGCTAAGGTTTGCCGTAAGTCAAAGCCTCTTGTCACTACTTGGAAGTTTATTTTGTGCTTTGAGGGAACATACAGTGTTTTTTGTTGGATGCTTTGGCTTTTTCTCCCCTTTACAAACCTCAGTTTGCTCATTTTACCTAAGAGGATGATCAGTTTTATCAGTCTGAGTTGTGTCTTTATATGGCTCTTCTGATAAAATTTATTTTGGCACGGGGAACACAAAGAGGCACTGTCCCATCATCTACACCTTGGTGGCCACTGGTACTTTGGCTTGCACATCATGTGATATTGCTAAGCAAGAGGACTTTTAAAAAAATTACAGGCTAACATCTGGGACTCTGGCTGGTTGATAATCTCTTAGGAACCAACAAAATTGATTTTACACCTTTAATATGAAGTAAAATGACACCACTCGTCCAATGTGAATTAGAAGGAACTCTGGTCACACTGCTGAAGGATGCTGTTCCTGTTGATATTACGTACAAAAATAAAATGGTGTTTCCATTGTGTTTTGCGTAGTCACCCTTCCTCTTAAGGACAAATTTCCTCGTACAAAAATAGTCACATACTACAAATCTTGAAGCCAGCATCATCTGTGTCCTGTTTCCCATCTCCTATTGTTCTTATATCCTTAATTTTTCTCAATGTCCTGTCTTTTCCACTACATAATGTGAGTCCGAGTAAATTAGTTCTCCAGTCTTGTCTTTTTTTTTTTTAATTCAACTCAGTCTTAGAGGAATAGTGTATTTATTACATATGTATGCATTTCACACTCTTTAGGAAGATTAGCTTAAGTATAATGATAAATGTGAGAAAGCAGCTACATTCTATTATCATAACCTGCCTGCTCCATTTTCTTTCCACTGTCAGGAGTTTTCATGAGTGCATGGCAAAACAAATTGTAATCACCCCAGTATATTCCACTCTGCTTCTGTCATCCTGAATGATGAATGTATTTATTCTTCAGCTCAGAATTAATATACCCATACCTCCATCTCTATATGCACCCATGCCTCTTCTGTATGCATGGGCAGATGATAAGCGAAAGCTAAAGGGAACAGGTTGAAAATACCTTTATGGGATCAATGAAAAAATGCTTTATGTTCACATTTGAACGCTTAAGGCCTGGGGTAAGACAGCTTTTAAGGTCAAGCAGAAAGGGAGATTTTCCTCTTCTAAGCATCTATCAACAGTCCTTGGAAGAGCAGTCAGTGTGAGCATAATTTAATATGCCTTCTCTCTGAAAAGAATGCCTCTTTGACATCATGTCACAAGTTGTGCTTCAACTGAAGATTTTCAGGTGGTCTGTTTTTCCGCATTGATTTCCTTTTATCATTTTAGTCACAGCTTCAAAATACTTCTTCTTCTTTTTTTTTTTTTTTTTTAAATGTGTTCTAGAAACAAACAAAAAGTTGCACTAAACTGCATTCATCTGGCATTCTCCTTCTATCCTGGTAACAATGTGCAGCTGCTACCCTGCAGATGGCAGGCAGCCCTGGTCCAGGGTCTGCTGACTGTTAGTCACTCCTGGCTAGACTGTGGGACACTTGTGGCTAGACTCAGGCAAGGCCCTCAGGGGATTAAGCACCAGCCTCCACACGCACAGCTGAGAAAGGCCAGGCATGTTGGAGAGTGTCTCTGGCCAGCAGGGGCTGCTGCAGAGCAGTCATAGTCAGGCTGTTAACCCAAAGGAGAACTGGAAGAGCGTCAGATTCGTTGAGGCAAGAAATTTGGGAAATGGGAAATGACTGGCGATAATGAAATTAACACAATTGAAATCAGTCAGGGAAATAACATACTTTAAAAAGTCTTGTTAGAACTATATGTTAAGGTGAGAATGCGGATTCATTCTCTGTCTCTCTCTCTCTCTCTCTCTCTCTCTCTCTCTCTCTCTCTCTGTGTGTGTGTGTGTGTGTGTGTGTGTGTGTGTGTGTGTGTGTATGCAGCATCAAGTGCCATTGTTAAGAAAGATAGGAAGGATAATACTGGAGAAGAAGATTAGGATGTGAAAAATATGCTGCAAAATGTTGAGAATCTCAAACACTTTTGGAAAATCTAAAGTCTAAGTACATAGAGAACCGATTCCCCTTAACCTTTAGTCCTTTTCTGAAGATAAACCACACACCATGAAAACATTGCACCATTTTTTTTTATCATTTTAAAGGGAATTTACTTAAACATTTGCATCCTTTGTTCATAGTTTATATTTTAAAGAAAACATTTCTGTGAATTGTGATGCTTTAAAGCTATATGGCAGATATGCAGATGGAGGTCACAAGTTCACAATTACTGAAGAGAGGTATGTGGAGTGTGTGGAGTCATGCTGGCATATCCCTTTTGAAGTTACAGGAGCTCCATTTTCTTAGGGTAAGGTATTTCTTCTGACAGTTGTGACTGTAATGAATCCCAGAATTCCAGATGACAGTCAAAAACAAAAACATGAAGGGACTCTTTATTAACCACACATTACACAATATAAAGGGATTAACTGGCCCCTATGTTAGAATTACATTTAAAAATAGCACTTGTGGGGTGTGTGTGTGTGTGTGTGTGTGTGTGTGTGTGTGTGCGCGCGCGCGTGCGTGCACCTCAGTGCATGTGTGGAGAACAGAGAACAGCTGGGCTGGTTTTCTCCTTCTGTCATGTGTGGATTGAGCTAAGGCTGTCAGACTTCATATGGCAAGCAACTTTGAGTGCTGAGACATCTCCTCAGCCCTGTATTTGAGGTGTGCATACAATCCAGGTGAGCCTTATTTATATTAATAAAACAAGTCAAGGTAAATTCTTTTCTTTTGATAATAAAACAAGGAAAGAAAAATATAGATAAAATGAAGAATCCTGAACACCTGTTGGTAGAATGCCACAGAGGCAAAGAGGCTCTAATAGAAATACATTTGCTCTTCCCAGCAGTTCAGGAATATCAGCTAAAATGTCACACTAAATGAAGGAAAGGGAATGGAAAAGCTGTTGAGTTTAGCTTTATATAAATACTGCAAGCACTTATGTATGCATTGGATTCTCTGATATCTAATTTAAACTATTATTGATTAGAATTCTTTCAAAATGACATTCAGTACCTTGAAAGTAGTCCAGAAAGTCTTTATGAAATGATATGTTATCATTCCTCCCAGGTATGAACAGGGATTAGTTGAAAAAAACTAGCTGAAAGCTAATGCATGAGTGAATCAGGTTATAAAATTGATAGCATCAATGAAAGTCTTCAAGAATTCAGTTCACTTCAACAGAAACATATTTAGCATCTACTAGGTGCCAGATACTATGTTAGGAATTAAGAATTATTAGAAGAATAAGACAATGTTACCTCCCTAAATGAAGTTAGAGACTCAGGGAGAAGATCAGTGGATTAAAAACAAACAAACAAACAAACCGGTAAGAGTGTTATGAAAGAGATATTTCCAGTGTGTTTCATTCTTTTCCGAGTACTATGTAGGGGTGTTGAGTGCAAATTGATGGCAATTAGGGGGGCTTTCTGGAGGACATCATACCATAGTTGCTTTTCAAGAAGTAATAGCAATTAGCTAGAGAAATAGGACTTGGAATTATCTGCAAGAGGTTATTTTGAGAGGCTTACCACTTTCATTTTTGAATCCATTTCATATTTAAGACTATGTTATTTTTTTTTTAGAAGCTTTGATTTTAATCCCTCTAAGGGCAGCCTGACTCTTCAAAGAGAAGGGTTTAATCATTCAATAAATATAGTCAAGGAATTCTGCTGCTAAGGAAATGAGAGGGTGGACCACATATTCACTAACAAGCCACTAATGAAGTCACTTATATGCTAGGCATACTTCGGGGTACTGGGGTTAGAGCTGTGGCTAAAGAGCCCTCTGCTCAAAGCCCGAGACCACATTATATGGACTTAAACCAAATCTCCCCATCAATCTAGAACTGTTTTACTTTATAAAACATTTTTACAGTGGTTCCACACAGCTCGTAAAATCTCTAGATGCCAAACATGATGGCATATTTTCAGTTGCTGGGCCAACCCACCTGGGAGATGGAGACAGCTAATGCTACATGTTGTCTTTGGACTGTCAAATGAACAATACACTCACACACATGAAAGTAATAAATTAAAATACATGGATGGTTTTCTTTACTTTCTAGAGAAGTTCTCTAAGATGGTAACTTTGTCTTGCTTGGTCCTTTAAATCTGCTTGACACACCTCTTATATTTATGACAGTAAATATGAGTAAAGTAACCTGAGACTATCTTTTCACTACTTCGATTCTGACTTGATCTTTAAAGTTTATTATTGTTGTTGTTGTTAATGTTATTGTTTAACTTTAAGCTAAGTCCTATTTATGACCTCTTGTCTAATTTAATAAGAAAAATTAAGTGAATATTTGCGGTAACTGTGGGGCAAACTAGTTTCCTATAAGGATTACCACTTCAGTGACACTGTAGAATAGTGGGAGGGGAGGGGCCACTTAAGCTTTAATAAGGATTAATTACACTCTGGTTTGTAGTGTTAGAATACAAGATACTGGTTAATGTTTGTTTGTTTGTTTGTTTACAGAATTCTGGAGATTGGAAAGACCAAGATGACGCAATGTGAATGTCTGAAGGAATTTTTTTCATGTGTGTTTTAATATGAGAGTGCTTGAGTCAACGAAAGAAGTGAACAAATGTAGAAAGGGAGGGAAAGAGAGAGGGAGGAAGGGGGAGAGAGAGAGAGAGAGAGAGAGAGAGAGAGAGAGAGAGAGAGAGAGAGAGAGAGAGAGAGAGAGAGAGAGAGAGAGAGAGAGAGAGAGAGAGAGAGAGAGAGAGAGAGGAATGTGGAGATCAGAGCAGTCTGTGTTCTTTATGTTGAAAAATCCAAGAGAAACTGTGTGAGAGAATGGAGTGGATGGCACACCTGAGATTGTGAAGGCCCTGTAGGATCATAGTAGTTATGTGGAACCTGAAAGACTCTTAAAACTAAGGATGATAAGAGCAGGTTTGGAATATCACGTGACCTGCAGCATAGGGAATCAACTGGAAGGAGTCAAGAAGAAGTACAAGATAACAAGTTAGAAACTAAGCATTGAAACAGACCAGTGACAGGAGTGGTTTGGTCTTGTGTGGGAGCTTCAGGGATGGAGATAAGTGCATGGATGCTGCGGATATGAAGCAGTTAAAAGTTTCAAGGATTGTAGATAGATAGATTAGAAGCATGTATAAAAGATTGGTCATATACTTCTGAAATTTACAAAATCATCTTTCTGAAAGAAGAGGTCAAATAGGAAACTCAGAGTTTGAGGTGAGAACCTGAGTTCGTTTTTGGGCATCATGAAGTTAAAGAGCTTTTATACTAATGAGGATATTAAAGTAGGGAGTTGACTTTGTAGTCTAGGAGAGTTTTAGAGTGAATATACACACTGGAATTCACTATTATATAGATATTTCTATTATATAGAAGGAAATAATTACTTGAAGAAAAAAAAATAAACTGAGAAAATGGCTAGTACCCAACTAGGGCAGGCTGGATCAGAGAGCAATACTCAGGACAAACTCTACAGAGAACATACAATGATGTAGGCTTTGTTACTGAAGCCTGGAAAAGAGTTTCTGAAACAAAGCCATGACCACCCCTAAAAGTAATTCGTCATAGTTCAATAAGGTGAAAGATAAAAATGCCATTTGACTCTGGCCTGAGGTGGGTGAGAAGCACTTTAGTAGTTTGATGAGCGGAGGGCGTATTGGAGAGGGTTAGAGAAGCTGATGGCAAAATAGACAGGATGAGGGTGGACTTCTTTACTGAAAAATACAGCTTTGAAGGGAAGCTGAGGGGTATATGATGAACTCAGAGAGATGCAGTCCTGGAAAGTTTCTACAATTGAAGGAGAGCCCTGGGTGTTACTAAAGATGAAAAGGATCCATTTGAGAGGCAAGAGATGAAGATATATGAAAGACAGAAGGCAAAAACAGCAGTTTAGAAGAAAAGGAAGGGTCTTGGATAGACAAGAAGAATGAAATACACTGGTGTGTGTGCAGAGGGATTCATGTACAGTAGAAAAAGAGACCCCTTCTTTGATAAAGGTTGGGATGCAAGCAGTGTAAGGCAATCGTTTCCTGAGTGGTACCTCTTTTTTTTTTTTTTCTCAAGGAGATAGGAGTGGAGCCAGTTCACTAAAATTGAGATGGAAGTGGCTGAGAGTATAAATGGGTCTCTATGTTATTTGAACCTTAGTCTTACCCTTAAGTTTGGCGTGCTTTGTTATTTTTGTTCTAACCTCTGAAGAATGCTTACTTGAGTCCAAATGCAGCCTCGAAGAAATTAGAATGAACTTGGGGTAGCCAGATGATCAAGAGACCCAGACATATATGAACCTTAATCCTGAGCAAAGTCAATTTATTCAACAGGAAATGAAAAATAAGTAACCCACACTTTTTCAGGAAGATTTCTGATACACTGTGGGCTAGAACATGACCTGGGGGCCAATGATCCTGCTATCCCCAATGCTATCATCAGAATAAACAAAAAGCAAACTTAACGTTTGGATTTTTTTCCCTCATGCCAACTGACCATATAAAAAAGACAGGGCTACATGACACAGCAAATGTGTCCTTAGTGTCTTAGGGAAGCTGGCTCAGCTCCATTCTGCAGGCAAAGACCTGCCTGGCTCACCTGACAAGTCATGGAGGGCTCAAGGTCTTCTGTTCCAAGACAGCCTTATATATCACGTGTATCTTTCAGGAGGTGGAGCCTAATAGTAATGCTAGACAGGCCTCTGTGAGATGAAGCTTTTGTAGTTTCTACTTGTACCTTATCATCTTCTAAGTACAGTCTGCCTCCATCAGTTGTGCAGAGAAGAGTCTGGTAGACTTACTGGCTTTGCCATCAACTCTCAGAGTTAGGTCATTATGTTTTCTCACCTGGTAGGTAGCACAACACCATAATGGCAGAGCTTGTTACTCTTAGTGGCTATGGGGTCAAGCTGATTTTCCTTTTGTTTTCTGTGGCACTGGATCCCTCATAGTTCTTTGTCAGTTTAAATACTGCTCAGTCTCATTTATAATCTTTTCTTCTTGCTATTATAATTCCCTGGGTATGTGTTCACTCTTCGCTCTCAGTCTCTATTGCTTTTCTTCTGGGAAGAGCTCTCAGACTCGATCATATCCATGCAGAAAATGGCACAATTTATTGTTTTTATTCTGATATTTATTCTCAATACTAAGTTAATCTATTTATTATTGTTATTATTTTGTGTATGTTCATGTATATATAAGCTTGTCTGTGGTTGGGACTATACATTTGTGTAGAGGTATCCATGAATGTACATGTGTGCATGTATGTGGAGATTAGAGGACAACTTCTTTTTTTTTTTAAAGATTTATTTATTATTTATACAGTATTCTGCCCACATGTGTGCGTGTCCACCACAAGAAGAAACCAGATCTCATTACAGGTGGTTGTAAGCCACCATGTGGTTGCTGGGAATTGAATTCGGGACCTTCGGAAGAGCAGATAGTGCTCTTAACCTCTGAGCCATCTCTCCAGCCCCCAAGAAGACAACTTTTGTATCATTCCTTATGTCATAGATATTTACATTTTTTCAGTGACTGTGTCTCTCTCCAGCTTAGAACCCACGTAGTAAGCAAAGAGGAATAGCTACAGGACTTTCAGTTTTTCATCTATTTCCACCTTCCAAACAATATAGTTACCCAGTTTTTGTTTGGTTGGTTTGTTGTTGTTGTTGTTACTGTTTTTAACTTGTGTTCTAGAGAACCAAAATTCATGTTGTCATGATTGCAAGCACTGTACTGACTAAGCTATGGGCTATTTCTCCAGGCGTAGTTAAATTATCTGATGATTTTCTCAGGTGCTTTGTCATTGCCTCAAATTTAAAAGGTAAAATTGGAGTTAGTCATCGACTGAAGTTGTTTTCTTTTGTGACCAGATGACTCAATAATCGCCTGGAAAGAAGCCATGTTTTCTAATCTCTCTTGTCATCAGACACATTCTAAGTCGGGTTGCTGGACTTAGTACTGTGTCAGTTCAGAACATTGTCTGATGAAAGAAACTGGAAACAGTTCCTAGAGAGCTCAGCATCACAGTACATGGTCTATGGTCTCTTACACATCTAATGTATTGTAAGTTCATATGCTATACTCTCTTCTCTCAGCTGGGCAGAGATGTTTAACAGCGGTGTGACTCTGTGAAAACCACTGTGTCTCAATGAGGCCTCTACCCTGTCACACGAATATACAAATACCAGCATCGTACTGTTACTGTAATGAGTAAGTGGTGTTACATGTGTGAGATACTATTTAGTGGCTTACACGAAGCAGGAGATTTCTCATTCTTTTACCTTCAACTTTGTCCTTTTGGGCAATTCTCCACACCAGTGACAAATTGATTTCTGAAAGTGTCACTTTTCTTTTGTCATTCTTGCTCATAACCCCAGTGGTTTCCTATCGCCTTCAGGAAGGATATTCAGAGCCCTGCCCTCAAGGCAAATGTTCCTTCAAGAGCAATCTAGGCTGCTTAAAAAACTCTTAATTTCTAATTTATCACCTGAGTAGTTTGAAGTAGAAACAATGCTTTCTAAACATGTGGATATCAATTGTGTTGGAATTTAAGTCACATCTCTTCATTGAACAGTATTTGAAAGGTCATCCTTCATGTGAATCCACAAACACACATTTGGCCCTTTATAGATGAAAACTACACATTCAAAATGAAAATAGTTTTTAAGTGGGGAAAATAGAAAGCAGTTATACTGTATAAGATATGGAGTGTTTATCTAAATATGTTTCTTTACCTCAGTAACTTCAGGGAATAGACCCTTGGGCAATTCAGCCAGGTGTACTTTGGCTCTGAAAGATATTCCCAGTAAACTGTAAATGATTGATTTCAGATCAGTCTTTGAGCTGATAGGAGGAAGGTGGAGGGAGCATGAAAATTTTGGATGCCTGGATGGAGTCAGAGGTAGTAGCAAAAATAACTCACATGCCTTACTAGCTTAGTTATATTGTGTTGGCCTTTTTCAATCCATGAAGGTCTTTTACTTTGAGCATTGTCAGGTGCGATTCCATTCTGCTTTTTTCAGTTACTTTTAATGATCAGGCTTGAAGAGTTTCATTTAATTAGTTATTATTTGAGGGTGTAGAGAAAAATGCCTTTTCCTAGAACTCCCTGAACTTAACCCCCCTCCTAGATAGGCATGAAGTGTCTTAGGAGGAAAGGTTGGTAGGCAGTTATTTCAATATTTTTATTCATATCCAGCTTATTTTTCTTTTGTGTATTTTGTTTTAGGGTTTGTGTCTGTTGCAGTTTATCTGAGAATACTTCTATTGATCAGACCTAAGCACTTATTCTCATTATTATCAATATTGCTACAATGAGTATCAATAGGTGTGTACGATGCATGCTCATGAACATTTTGAAAGAGTGTTACTGCAGGTCGGAAAAATCTTGTTCTTGGCATGGGTCTTTTCACTGTCAGGATCAATATTAATGTCCTCAGGAGTCACCTATACAGAAAAGATGCAGGTGGTAGAGTGGAAAGACACTGGAGGCAAGACTCTCTTTTCTTCCAGTTGTTGCACATTTGGCCAAAATAAACAATATTTATTTAAAGAAGAAATTTCCCATGATGCATTTTTTGATGTTGTTAAAAAAAAAAAATCAGCAGGATAGAAAGCTAACTGATTTTTGAGAAGAAGATGAGAACACTCTGGTACTTGCTGGCCTGCTGGTGAGCAAAATGGTCAGGGGTGCATCACAGAGGTAGGCATTCTGGGTCCCTCCTAGCACCATGGAGCCTGTGCCCACACAGTCTCCTGAGTTATCCTCCCATTCATCTCTAAAAGGAGTGTTTCTCTTCAAAGTTGCTTTGGTAAAAGGGGGATTAGTAGGTTCTATTTTCTTTTTAAGGTGCTTCCCTGCTTGCTATTGTGTTCCCCTTCCTCCCATTCGCTCTCTTGTTTGTAGACCCTGTGCATAGCTGAGCTGTTTCTGTAAATTTTCATTCTGTAGAGAAAGCAGGCTGTGAAAACCTGGCCTGCCACTTATAAATTGTGCTGATCTGAGCAAGGGATTTAATTTCCCGGAGCTTCAATTTCCCCACCTAAAATAATGATGCTGAAATCGCCATCATGTGGAGTTATTGAAGGAACTGGGTAAGATACTCTTGAGATAATACTGACATCTATCTGCTCTCAAAGCTCCCGGTGATGTGAGGGACTGGGAACATGTTTTGATGATTTCTTATCTGTATGGGTCTCAGTCAATATCAAATGACTTTCTCTTCCTGTACAACACATGCTGCTGAGGGAGGAGCAAAGGAAGCAGGAGATACCGGAGAATACTGAAAATATCTCCTAATTCCCCGCAGCCTGCTTTGATCTCAGTTATTTATTTATTTATTTATTTATTTATTTATTTATTTATTGAGGGCTCTTTCTTATTCTTATCCTACAAGCCAGCAAATTGATGTGATTTTCAAGATACCTAGTCTCTCTCTGCCTTTATAGCATTTCCTATTATGTCCTTCTTCACAAGAAAGGACTTTGCAATGGTCAAGATGGTTTGCATGAAAGGAAGTGACCAGTCAGAAAGGGTCTCTGAGCTGCAGCTCCCACAGAAAGGCCTCTTCTTTTCAAGGTCTTTGTTCTTCAAGGAGGACAGACAATTTGGTTTTATTTGTCTACTATAAATATCATATTTATTTTAAAGCAAAGGTGTGTTTTGAGCTGTTAGTTCTTTGGTTTGGTTTTGCACAGACTTGATACATGGTCTTTGACAAATCGAGAAATGAAAATAACAGATAAAAATATCATAATAGATAATAAAAATAGAATCTGGAGAATTTCTTAAGGTATTTTATATAAATAGATTTAGTTACATGTATTCTCATACAGTTTTATCCAATACATTCACATTTTTTTCAACAAATTCTTACACTTGTAGTTTCTTATTTAAGTTATGGATTGCTGACATATGGGCATATTTTTATTTTTGGTAGTCTAAGTTGGCATTTAGCTTGCTAGGTAGCCCAGGATGGCCTTGAACTCACAGTTTTTCTGATTTAGCTTTGCAGTGCTGGGAATATAATATAGCAGCTTGGTTCTCTTGTTAAATGGGCTTGGTATTTATTATAACCTGACCTTTAAATTATGATCCACCTGCCTCAGCCTCCTGAGTCTTAGGATCACAGATGTATACTTCCATGTCTATCCTGATGTAATATCAATACATAATCTTAACATTCTTCCTACAGAGATAGCCACTAGATCACAAAGGACTGTGTAAAAATCACATGGAGGCGTGAGTGAATTATTTAACTAAAGAATGTGATATGGTCATACTTGAATATTTGTCAGGGCCCAGAAGCAGACAGAAGAACAATGTCTGGGCTCTTTTTAGCAGAAAATGATTTACTACAGGTTTTAAGCAGCTTAGAGAGGTTTTGGAAGGGCAGGAAGCTGGCTGCAGGCTGGCTTTTAGACATCACAATTGTATATGTCATGGTGGCTAGCCAAGGAACTGCTATAGCCACAGTCACCACTTTCTACTCAAAAGGCACAATGCCTTACTTGTCCAAACACGAGAAAGCTACTGAATCTGGAGCTGTCTTTGCTACCATGATACTGGCTATGGTCCTGAGACATTAGAGACCAGTTGGGCATCAGAGTAATGCTTTCCAATCTAGTCTGTATACTACAACTGCCTAGAGTGCTTTATAAAAGCACAAAAACTTGTTCAGCAGCCCAGAGGCTTTATTTAATTGATCTGGAGCAGGGCCCACTCATAGTATTGAAAGCAAATCACAAAACCTCCGGGTGTTGGTAGGTCAAACTTAAGCCTGAGAATGATTGGAGAGGGACCTCCCTGAGAGACACACACCGTGGAGGCAAGCAGATTGTGAGCCTTGTGGTGCTTTCAGAGACCTCGGTAGACACCATTCTGTCCTTTATCTTAGACTATGGTTCTGCTTGTGAATACTGTGTGAAAAACGCAGAAGCGCATTTGTGAAGTATGGTCCTTAAGCATGCAGCAGAGTGTGGAGGAGTGTTGGGAGGAGAACTGGGAATGGGGTAGGAATGTTCAGAAGAGATTCAGGGCACTAATGGATATCTCTGAAGCAGGGCATTGAGCATGAGAAAAACATGGAAGAGCCTATTTGGGGGGAAAAGTCTAGATGTTGGGCAGGTGAACTTAGCATCCTAAATGTAGCTGTATGGCGGAAGGAAATGGCAAAAGAAGATAAGCTTCTTCTTTCGGGTTTCTGTTGCTGTGATAAAAGACTACTGAGAAAAAGCAACTTAGGGATGGGAGGATTTATTTTATCTGATAGCCTTTAGTCCATCATCCAGGGATGTCAGGACAGGAACCTGGAATAAGAAAGTGATGCAGAGGCCATGGAGGAATGTTGCTTACTGTGACTGTGAGTGAATGATCTATGATCTAAGGTAGAATAATGAGAGTAATCAATATGTAAATCAGATGGATAAAGAGCAGCCCCCCCCACCAGAGGTATAAGAAAGTCAATAAATAAAATATGACCTCAAAGTCAGGCAAAAACAGCGACTTCTGCAAAGGAGGCACACAATGGCTAAAAATACTTCCAAGAGCCCTAATATTATTAGTTATGAGGGAACTGCAATAAGTTGGTACTTCATTCCCACATGAACGACTACATTATGTAGACCCCAAATATTTTCAAGGTTTAGGAAAAGGAGAACCTCCATACATTGCTATGTAATCCCTTTTGAAAATTGTTTGGCAGTTCTACAAAGAAATAAATGTAGAAAAGCCACTTGACTCAGCAATTTCCTCTATAGATGTGTATATAAAGAGAAATGAAAATATATACAACATCTCATACATAAATGTTCATGGTAATATTGCTCAAGATCAAAATGTGGAAATAATATAAATGTAGATGAATCAATATATATATATATATATATATATATATATATTACCAGTGTGCACTATACTGGTACAATGGAATATTAGTCAGACATAAAAGATATGAAGTTCCTATATATTACACAATATTCATAAATATTTGAAATATACTAAGTTTTGAATATAAAGCTAATTATATTAATATTTACATGAATTACTCAGGATAGGCAAATCCAAAGACACAAAGAAGATACTGTTTGTCAGGGAAGGAAAAAAAGAGTGAATGATGCTAACGGGTAGAGTGTTTCTCTCCAGTGTGATTAAAAACACTTTATAGATAAATAAAGGTGACTGATGCATAACTTAGTCAGTGTGGTAAAACTCACCAAGTTATACTCTTTAAAAGGGTAAACGTTATGTTATGTGAATTGCATTTCAATAAAACTCATGTCTTAGTTTTTTAGCTCAATGGAAGAAGGATTTCAAGAAAAAAAATAGCCAGAGGTCAGCATGTAAATTGCTGTCAAAATGCCAAGTTTCTATTGCAATAGATAATATTGGTGAAAACATTTTTCCAAGGTGTGTTGTGGGTGCAAATTGTATCATGGAGTCAGTGATGGAAAGGTGTAGATTGTAAGCAAACACAATACTTGTGGAAACTTTCCGTGGGAAAAGGAGGAGAGAAATATGGAGAGGATGGGGTATAGAATAACATATTTAACTTTGAGATGTTTGTTTGCATTTGAACAACACACACGATTTAGTGCTGATAGGTATGAGTCAGTAAAGTTGGACAATAGTCATGATGGAAAAAATACATCTGTAAGTGAGGTGGCAGGAGGTAGGAGCTGAAAGAACACAGTGTTTGAAGTCACTACTTGAAAACAATGAGTCATGTGGAAGGAACTAAAGCTGCTGGGTTTGAGAGTCCCATTGAGTCTAGAGACCTTGTTTTATTGTAGCATTTGCTATTCCTTCCTTCTTTTCTTCCGTCCTTCCTTCTTTCCTTCCTTCCTTCCTTCCTTCCTTCCTTCCTTCCTTCTTCCTTCCTCCTTCCCTCCCTCTCTGAATGTATAACCTGCCCCAAAGACATCATTGATAATGGGTATTTCAGAGTTTCACTCTAAAAGTGTGTTTCACTCAGAGGTGCAAGAAAGAATAGAGAACCAACAGTGTTGGCTGGAGACTGACTGAAGTCAAAATCTACCTTATCATGGATAATGAAGACAGTAGAGGAGTGAAACAGTTCGGAGTCTTGGTGAGATTCAGTGACAATATGTGTGCTTCCTCAATATTGTTGTATTAAATATTATAGTGCTCCTAACCACACCATTATTTTCATAAGACCAGATGTCTATATAGAGGAAGAATTATGCTCATGTACACTGTCCTGAACTAGGACTACTTGCTATTAGCCCAGACAACTGCCTCTATAGCTTGGCTCTAACCACCGAACCACTTGGATACAACACATATTGGTCAAGTAACAGAGCAAAATAATTGGAAAGACAGGAATGGTGGCTATAAGACTGTCACTCTTTAAATTATAAGATTAGATACAACTTCTAAGAAGGATAGCAGGCTACCAAGAAGAGACTTGATACCCTATAAGCCTATACAGGGGGAGGAGGTCCCCCTCAGTCATAGTCATAGTGGAGGGGAGTAAAGGGAAAGCACGAGGGAGGAATGGGAGGATACAAGGGATGGGATAACCATTGAGATGTAATATGAAAAAATTAATAAAATATATAAAAAAGATAACAACTTATAATAATTAGAAGTGAGTATAAAAGAATCTGGGCCACTCCAAAGGATATGGCAACAGAATTGGAGTGGCAGCAGAGGTAATGTTAGACTTATAGATATAAATAAAATTTGAGATGCTGGCATTGAAACCAAAGTTTTTCATATGCCTTGCATATTACCCTGAGCTACATACTCATGCACAAATAAAGACATTTTTGAGGCCAGCTTTTGAAGTCAAGCTGGAAGCTCAACTTTCTGGGGCTGATGCCAGAAGCTAGAATGATAAGAAAAAAGGAAGTGAGCCTGTATGCTATAAGTCTTGCAGTTTTTTTTTTTCCTCATGTCTTTCAGTTACAACAAAATAAAAACAACAAATAAGCAACAATAACAACAAACTCGAGAAGCAAGAAGAAGAAAATGAATAAAAATAATGTATATGCACAGATATTAATCAGATGATTCAAAATGAGACTTGTGGAAAATCTGAACTTTGTTTTCATTTAGGCACAAGTGTGTGTGGTATGTACCTGTATATAGAGGCCCAATGTTGAGATAGGAAATCACCCTCAATCATTCTTCTTCTTTGTTCTTTAAGGCAAAGTCACTCAACCCCAGAGCTTGTGATTGGGCTAGTTTCCCCAGCACCTTACTCTGGGAACCACACCTATTTCTTCTGAGGCTGGACTTAAAGGCAGGCTGCCATGCCCATTTGGGGATCTGAACTCAAGTTTTTACAAGTGTTTTAACCACTGAACAATCTCCCCAGCCCAGGGAAAGCTAGTTTCAATTGTAATTGCTTCTAATGAAGTTAATGACTGTCTCAGTGGAAAACTAGGCTCTATACCAATATACAGCAACACAGACCATGGTGATTCATCAAAACACAGAGCTTCATTCTAGTTGTCAGCACAACCAGCCAAGCTCACTCAGGCTAACATCCTTTCTCCTTGTGCCCTATGTCTGGGCAATCTTTTCATATGCATCTGAATAGACCGCCCACCCTTCCTTCAGATCTCTTCTCAAATGTCATCTTCTTAGAGAGGTTCCCCTGCCTCTTTCCGTAAAATGTCACCACGCCCTCCTTCCAGCTGCTCCTGTCCCTGCTTCCTCCTCATCTTTCTCCGTGGCACTTATCACCATATCACATAATCGATACTTGTTTGCTCATTATCTGTCTCTTGCACAAGGATCTCTGCAACATGAGGGCAGAGGCATGGTCAGCTTTGCTTCTGTCTGTCATTTGACAACACTTGGAATGATGTCAGTTACCAGCAAAAAAGAGATATGCTCAGAGTCAATTGAAGGACCAGCAGAAAATGAAGCATTTCCGCAGCTGTTGCCCTGTGTTGCATACTCCAAACTCCTGCCAGAAGTCTTTCCTGACCACTTCCAGTCTTCCCATGCTTACTGTAAAGCACAGCCTTCTCACACTGCTCCATCTTATGCATAACAGAGTCTCACTATTCCCTTCACCGAGACTATCACAACACAAGATACTGAGGATTGGAGACTCTCATAGGAAACTATCTGTCATTGTCTACCACGGATATTTCTTATCTCCATTTTATTAGGATTTATTAATATACAAAATAATCAGTTTTCATGTGATGTTCATATATATATATTATAAATGTACACATTATACATTGATTATTTTCAATCCCCTATTACCATATTCTACTCCTCATTCTCACTGGTCCCTTTTCTCTACCTCCAAACCCTCTTTTAACTTTAATGCATTATCTCCAGTGTTTCCTTTTACTTTTTATTGTTACATGTTTACACACATATAAATGCATAAATAACCCTATGAGCCCATTTAATGTTGCTCATATGTACTTAAGGCAGATCATTTAGTACTGGTAAACCAATTAAGGGGCTCGTCCCTTGAAAAGACTGATTCCTTTCTTTAAAGAAAGGAATTCTGAGCCATTCGTTGCCTGTAATTCTTCTTCTAAGTGTGTTGTGCTGTGACATATCGTCTATCCATGTTAGTACGTCAGGTGGTGTTGTTACAATGCAGATCTTGGTTTAGTGATGGTAAAGTTGCAATTTCAAGGATACAACTTGCATGCCCTGTGTAGAAGACACGGTCTTGCAATAGGCATCCTGGCTCTCTGGCTTCCATCATCTTTCCACATCCTCTTCTGTGTTGTTCCCTGAGCCTTAAGTGTAGGGGGTCTGTTGTAGGTATACCAAATGGAGCTTGTTATTCTATGGTCAGTTGTTCTCTGCATTTTAAGCAGGTAAAGTTTCTGTTAAGATTTCCATTGCTGTGAAGAGAAACCATGACCAAGGCAACTCTTATAAAGGATAGCACTTGGTTGGTGCTGGATTACAATTTCAGAGTCCATTATCATCATGGTGGGAAGCATGGCAGCATGCAGGCAGACATAGTGCTGAAGAAGGAGCTGAGAGTTCTATAGCTTGATCCTCAGACAGCAAGGAGATGGGATGTGTTTCACACTGGGCATAGCTTGAGCATTTAAGACCTCAAAGCCCTGCCTCCACAGAGACACACTTCCTCTAACAAGGCTACACCCCCGATAAGACCACGCCTCCTAATAGTGCTGTTCTGTTCCCCATGAACAAGCTTTCAAACACATGAATCTATGGGGGCCAAACCTATTAAACCACTACAGTCTCCATCTGCTAAAGATTATTAATGATCTATACCTATCTGTGGGGAAAATGATAAGTATTCTGAATACAGTTAGAAATTATTCTGGTTCGGGGAACTGAAGATTCTCTAGATTCCATGGCCTTACCCATCACCCCTTGTTTCTTCATCACAATCTGACCTTTCTTACACTGGAACGTACTCCCCAACTTTCTCCATTTACTGAGCCACTTTTGCTCCCATGACTCCCAAACTTAAAGAAAACAATGAAACAAGTTCTTTCTCTGTCCATATAGGAGACAGGTTAGAATGATCTGGCATCAGGTATAAAACAAAAACAAAATGAAACTGCAACTTTTTGGCCCTTAAAGGTAGCTCTGCACCATGCCATCTTACTTTTGATTATAGTAGAAATTGCCTCAGGAACTTGAGGCTCCCACAGACAGAGGATTGCTTAAGTCTTCCTGCTACTTTCATACAACTTCTCCTCCATCACAGCTCTCTGACATTTCCAGATGCTTGTACTTTCAAAACCAAGCAGAGTAAGGATTTCTTCCCTCATGCTTGTGTTTTGCATTACAAGAATCACCTTGCTTGAATGTAAAATTGAAGGCAGTGTGGAGTAACTACAGCAACACAGAAATGCTGTGATAATTTTTAAGAGAAATTTAATACGCCATTGGCATTGAGAGCAAAAAGTTGAACAGACAATATAGGTGCGATCAGAGTTTCCTAAGGGATTTTTACTGGGGTAACTTCATGATGAAAGGGGAGGGTTATCGAGTCAAAGATAAATCTGTTTCAGGCTTGATAAACTTTATAGTATTATGATATTTGCAAATCAAAAGTTCCTTTTTTAAGGGTGTCTACAAACTTAAGGCCAATCTTTATATTTGTTGGCTTCATGCTTCCATTTATGTAAGCCTTTCAACACAAGGAAGACTCTGGCATCTGTATTACATTTCAAAGATGAAAGCACAATCAAAGGCGTTAGATACATCCCTATAATCTTTGAGGCATCCTGCTACTTCATCTGTGCGAAAAGTGCACTTTAATCACAAGACAGAGGCATGTCACATGTTTGTCAATAGGGAATTATACTAGGCATTGTAATATGAGCTGCCGAAATTAACTTAAGATAGAACACAAGGTAACAGACTTCATCATGGTACTGCACATTGCGCATTCCTCTTTGATTCTAGAGACGTTTAAAACCCTCTGCAACTTATTATTTATTCCTTCCTCCTCCTTTCACCATCTCTCTCTTTCTTTCAGTGTGAATGTTTATTGACTCTTTTTCAGTTTGCGATTGGCACTCTGGGGATTCTAAATTAACATCTTTGTACCATGAGTTTCTTAGACATACCAGAAACAATTTAGCCCCCTGTTCCACATTGTTCTGCTGCGCTGTGTCTAACCAAGCCTTGGGAATGAGCAGCTTCCCATGGATCTCTTTGTTCACCATTTCACTTGGGAGGACCAGGTCCTCAAAGATGTCATAGTGTGGCTTCTGGGATGCTTTTGCTTCGTTTTCATAAGGCCTTTTTGAGTTAGCCATGGTAGAAATCTCTTAGGAGAAATAGACACATGCTTCTCACTGAACTTTTTCTCCAACCCATGTACTAGCTAGGCTTTTTTGTTTGCTTGCTTGCTTGTGTTTTTCTAGGAATGTTTTAGCAGAGGACATGGGAGCTGTAACAAAACTTATGATGTTCTCTGACCACTACCAGCATCAATCTCCTTCACTGCAGTGATGTTCGGTAATCCTTTGAGGTCCAATTGAATCTTCAGGTGGAGAAGCACCTGGCACGTGTCTCGCACTAACTGTTTTGATTTCTAACTGTTTGCCTTCCTTATTCTGGTATTTGAGCTAAGCATGGCTTTGTCCTTGAAGAGTGACGGTTTAGGAAGAGTTTGATTTCCTCAGTGGTCAGTTGAGTAGCCATTCTAGTTTTATTTCTCCGTGATCTGATAAGACAGAGAATATTATTTGAATCCTCTAATAGGTAAGGTTTGATTTGTGACCAATAATGCCATCTTTTTATGGAGAAGGACCCATGGGTTTCTGAGGAAAATGTATATTTCATTTCTATTGGGTTGGACATTGTGGAGCTATCTGCTGAGTCCATTTAATCTGTGGTGTGGCTTAATACTGAAGTTTCCTAATTGAGTTTTGTTTTGAGTGACATATCTAGAGATAAGAGTGGAGAATAGAAATCACCTCGTATTATTGTTTGAGGACCAATCTGACTTTTTATGACTATTAGATTAGTGTTTGTTTTATGTAATTAGGAGCCTCAACTTTATGTATATATATATTTATGTAATATATAGTTTTATATATGTTATGAATATTGTAATTATTGTATATAAGGGATAATATATATGTACTTTGTACACACACAATGATATCTTCTTGATGAATTAGTCTCTATTAATTAGTACTAGGTTTCTTTTTATTATCCAACTTTTTTTTTTGAAGTCTACTTCATCAGATACCATAATTATACTAGCTTATTTTCAGTTTCTATTCACTTGAAAGTTTTCCATTCTTCTTCTTCTTTTTTTTTTTTTTAAATTTACTCTATATCCTGGTTGTAGCACCTTCCCTCTTTTCTTCTCAGTCCCATCCTCCCTCTCCCATGCCCCAAACCTTATTTCTCAGAAACTGGGAGCCCCCCTAATCATCCTCCCCAGCTCATGAAGTTGCAGCAGAACTGAGTTTATCCTATGTCCCTGTGTCCTGGCGAGGCAGTCCCATCAGGGGGGAGTAATAAAAAAGAAGACAACAAAGTCCATGTCAGAGACAGTCCCTATTCCCCTTAGTAGTGGACCCACATGAAGCCTGAGCTGCTAATTAACTACATCTATATAGATAGAGGACTTAGTTCCAGTCCATACATGGTCCTTGGCTGGTGCTTCAGACTCCACAACCCTCTCTTAGGCCTGGTTAGTTGGCTTTGTTGGTGTTCTTATGGAACTCTTGTCACCTCTGGGTCCTTTTATCTCTCTCTCCCTCCCACTTTTTCACTAGACTCCCTATGCTTTGCCCAGTGCTTGGTTGTGAGTCTTAATAACTCTTTTGAACTGCTACTGAGTGGAGCCTCTCAGAGGGCAACTCCGATTGGCTCCTGTCTGGAAGCATAGTATTGTTAATAGTGTGAGGGGCTGGCTCTCTTTCATGGGGTGAGTCTTGGCTTGGGCCAGGCAATGATGGCATATTCCCTCAATCTCTGCTCTATCTGGTCTATCTTTATCCCTGTATGTCTTATAGGCAGGGTGAGTTTTGGATCAAAGTTTTTGTGGATGGGTAGGGGTTATTCCCTCTTTACTAGGAGTCTTATCTAGTTAGTGGGTGTCTTCTTCAGGCTCCATGACACCTGCTACTAGGAGTCTCAGCTAACGTGACCCTCATATCCTCACAGAGACCTATTATGATTTAGGTCTCCAACTTGTCACAGAGATGCCCCACTCACAGTTTCTGTTTTCTCTGCAGGCTTTCTGTCATCTTGCTGTGCTCTCCCCATATCTGATCTTCACTCTTCTTTCTTTCTTCTCTCCTTCTCCTGCTTTGTTCCCTCTCTTCAACCACTACCTTTGTCTATTCTATTTCCTCTTCTGAGTGAGATTTAATCATTCTCCCTTGAGTCCTCCTTGTTGCTTATCTTTTTGAGGTTGGGCATTGTAGTGTGTTTATCCTGTACTAAATGGCTAAAATCTGCTTGTAAGTGAATACATACCATGTGTGTTGTTCTAGGTCTGGGTTACCTCACAGAAGATGATCTTTTAGTTCCATCAATTTGTTTGCATATTTCATGATTGCCTTGCTTTCTCATGGCTGAGTAGTATTCTACTGTGTTATGTACTACAGTTTCTTCATCCATTCCTTGGTTGAGGAGCATCTAGATTGTTTCCAGATTCTGGGTATTATGAATAAAGCTGCTATGAACATAGTTGATCAAATGTATAAGATGTATGGTGGATCATCCCTTGGGTGTATCTCTAGGAGTGGTATAGCTGGGTCTTGAGGTAGAGCTATTATTCCCAGTTTTCTGAGAAAGCTCCAGATTGACTTCCAAAGTGGTTGTACGAGTTTACACTCCCACCAGCAATGGAGGAGTAGTCTCCTTTCCAATATCCTTGCCAGCATGTGCTGTCATTCGATTTTTTTTTTTTTATCTTAGTCATCCTGACAGGTATAAGATGGAATCACAGAATCATTTTGATTTGCATTTCCCTGATGACTAAGGACAATAAGCATTTCTTTAAGTGTTTTCCAGCCATTTGAGATTTCTCTGATGAGAATGCTCTGTTTACATGATGTCCCATTAGTTTGGGTAAGCTGTGCCTTCATTTCCTTGAATTTTCTTTATTTCTTATTTCTTTCCTGACCCAGTGGTCATCAAGCAGTTTCCATGAGTGTGTAGGCTTTTTGTTATTTCTGTTGTTGTTAAGGTCTAGCTCTAATTTATGGCGATCTAATAAAGAACAATGAGTTCATTACATTTTCTTGTACTGGTTGAGGATTGCTTTGAGACAGACTCTATGGTTCATTTTGGAGAAGGTTCAGTGTGGGGCTGAGAAAAGAGTATATTCTTTTCTGTTTGGGTGGAAAGTTCCATAGACATTTTTGAGGTCCATTTGATTCATGACCACTGTTAGTTTCCTTATTTCTCAATTTAGTTTATTTATCAATGATCTGTCCATTGGTGGGAGTTGGGTATTGATGCTTCCCACTCTTAACATGTGGGGATTGATGTGTGATTTAAGCTTTAATAATGTTTCTTTTACAAATTCAGGTCCCATTGTATTTGGGGCATAGATATTCAAGGTTTAAATGTATTATTGGTGGATTTTTTTTTCTTTGAAGAGAATGAAGTGTCCTTTCCCATCTCTTTTGATTAATTTTGGTTGGAAGTCCATTTTATTAGATATTAAACTGGCTACTTCACCTTGGTTCTTGGTTCTGTTTGCTTGGAAACCTTTTTCCAGCACTGTACTCTGAGGTAACGTCTATCTTTGTGCCTGATCTGTGTTTCTTTTATACAGCAGAATGTTGGATTCTGTTTACATATCCATTCTGTTAGCCAGTGTGTTTTTATTAGAGAGTTAAATCCATTTATTTTGATAGATAGTAGTCAATGATTGTTAGTTTCTTTTAATGTAGTATTGGTGATGATAGTGCATTTGTGACCTTGTCTTCTTTTGGTTTTGCTGTTGTAAAGTTATCTTGGGTGAAGTTGACCTTGTTGGGTTGGGATTTTCCTTCTAGTATCTTCTGTAGGCAGGGTTGGTGCATAGATTTTTTTTTTTTAATTTGGTTTTTGTCACGGAATATCTTTCTTTCTTCCTCTAATTGTGATTAAAAGCTTTGCTGAGTTTAGTAGTCTGGGCTGGCATCTGTGGTCTTTTAGTGTCTTCATGACATCTGCCTAGGCCCTTCTGACTTTCATAGTCTCTGTTGAGAAGTCAGTTGAGATTCTGCTAGGTTTACCTTTATAGGTCACTTGAACTTTTTCCCTTGCTGCTTTTAATATTTTTTCTTTGTTCTGTAGATTTAGTGTTTTGATTATTATGTGGCAAGAGGAATTTCTTTTTTGGTCTAGTCTATTTAGTATTCAATAAGCCTCTTGTATGTTTAAAGGCATCTCTTTTGTATGTTGGGGAAATTTTCTTCTATGATTTTTTGAAAATATTGTCTGGTCCTTAGAGCCTGAAATCTTCTATTCCTATTATTCTTAGCTTTTGTATTTTCACGGTGTCCTTGACATCTTGGATGTTTTGTGTCAAGGTGTTTTTGTTGTTGTTGTTGTGGGTTTTGTTGTTTGTTTGTTTGTTTTTTCTTTGACAGGTGTATTTAATTGTATCATCTACACCTGAGATTTTCTTCTCCATCTTGTATTCTGTTGGTGATACTTACCTCTGTGGTTCCTGTTCTCTTTTCTAGGTTTTCTGTATCCAGGATTTTCTCAGTTTACATTTTCCTTATTGATTCTATTTCCATTTTGAGGTCTTGAACCATTTAATTCATGTGTTTGATTGTATTTTCCTCTATGTCTTTGATGGCCTTTATTTGTTTGATTGTATTTTCTTTTATTTCCTTAAGGGACTTATTCACTTCCTCTTTTAAACCTCTAGCATCTTCATAAGCATAGATTTGCCTGTTTTTCAGCTGCACTATGATATCCTGTTTCTGCTGGGGCTTCTGGTGAAGCCATATTGCCCTGATTTTTGTTGATGGTGTTCTTATGCTGAACATTTCCCCCCCACCCCTCGTCCAAACACCCACCCACCAGGACCTGCTGGGGTTCTCAAGTCTTTGTGATCCAGTGAGGTCCTGCTGCTGTCTCCTCAAGACATCTAGTAGAGCTGAGATGAAGCCTGGAACAACATGTTTCTGGAGTCCTCTACATGATGGCGGGGAATTTAGGTAGGAAAAGACACTAGACTCTTGGAATTAGCCAAGCTGTTTGATAGCTGAGCAAACACTGTGCTCTCAGCACTCAGATTCCACTGGAATCCACCATCTTGTTCCCTGGACCCTGTATACTATGATTATCCAGATGGTCTCCCGAGGGGCACCAGTGGAGTTGTGGAATGGAAGTTGTCAAGCTGTCTCCAGTATCAGGGGTATCAGGGGCTGCCCTCTGGGAAGCTGAAGGAATCTGAAGTCTAGTTGCTGGAGCACAGCACCCTGATCTGTGGACCTGCACTTGAGTAGGCAAGCCCTGGACCATGCCTGATTCCTGTATCCAACAGATGGCTGCAGGGGCCCTGGGACTGTGTGTTCCCAGTTCCCAGGTGTCTGCTCCTGTCCAGGAAATAACAACATCGGTGTTTTGGAGTAAGCCACCAGGTTACTCACCAGATCTGCAGCCTCTGACCTTCTGCCACTCAGATCTGTTATGCTTTAGCTGCTGCTATCTTTTTATTTATTTATTTTATTTTTAAAAATATATTTTATTAATTTATTCACATTACATCTCAATTGTCATCCCATCCCTTGTATCCTCCCATCCCTCCCTCCCTCCCACTTTCCCCTTACTCCCCTCCCCTATGACTGTGACTCCCCTCCCCTCCTACCCCTGCATATGCTCATCAAGTCAAGTCCCTAGTTTTTCTTTCTTTACTACCCCATCTTTACGTCTCCAAGATATGTTTCTTGGACACAAGAGAAAGTTGAGTCTCATTTTTAAACCCAGTTAACCTGTTTGTATGCCCTTACTGCTAAGATAAGGCCATTTACATTTAAAGTTGTTATGAGATGCTTAGTAGTTCCAGTAATATTGTTGTCTATTTTACTCTTTGGTAGGATTATTTTTTTATTCTTTGTTCTGTCTCATCTTGGTATTAGGAGGCTACTGCTTTTCTATGTTGGTCTTTATGTGTTCTATCTCTGCTTTGGTCAGCCACTCATCTCATAAAATTGTTTTTTTTCTGTAACCTCATGAATGGGATCATTCCTTTTAGTATAATGTTCCTCTAAATATCTTTTATAATTATTACTTTTTTGTCATGAAATACCTTAGTTCGTACTTATCTTGAAAACTTTTTTCCTTATAAGGTTTTTAAAAAGTATTTTCTGGATACAATATTTTATGTTGGAAGTTATTTATTTTCAGTTTGAAATATGTCATTCTACACTTTCCTGGCTTTAAGGGCTGCTGCTGAGAGATCTCATGTTATTTTGATTTTTTGTGTGTGTACATGAATTGGTGTTTTCCCCTTACAACTTTAAAATTGTTTCTTTACTTTGTATTTTTGACATCTTGACTACAATATGTCATGGAAAAGTTTCTCTTTGATCATATCTGCTTGAGGTTCTAAATGCTGCTTCCCTTTGACTATTTATTTCTCTAGATTTGGGAAAATTTCTGGTGTGCCTTTGTTGAATAAACTCTCTACATTATTAGTGTTTATCTCATCTCCTTTCTATTTCCTTGATTCTAGATTTTTAGTTTTTAGTCACATTGTGATCATGTTTATTATTTTTCCTTATTGATATTTGCATGCAACATTTCACAGCCCTTGTCCTCATTCCTGATATTCTTTCTTATGCTTGTTCTATCAGTGTGTGTTGTACTTACCTGTGATTCTTTTTTATTTAATTCACTGAATTTTTTATATCCCAAACTCATATATTTTTCAGAAGCTCTCGGTTTGCTTGCTGAATTCCTCTTCCATGTTTCTGGCTTTTGGGTTGATGATTTTCTTATCTATTGTGGTGATGCTTCCTCTGTGTTACTCCCTTTCCTACGTAGGACTTAGATGGAATTCATGTGCTTTTCTGTACCCTTTGTTTTTTCATGTCACTGATGAATTTATACCCCCCAAACTTTTTAAATCTTCATCTGGCAGTTTATTTACTTCAATATCTTTGACTTTAGTAATTGGAGTGTGATTATCACTTAGAAGAGTCATGTTGCCTTGCTATTTTATGTTTTACTGCCACGTGCACATATTTGGAATTGACCTGACGTAGGTGATGGGGGGGGGGGTGATGAAGAAACACCATACACATATACAGGAAAGCTGGGACCAGTGTGCTACGTGTTCTGATGGAAACGTACTAATAGCAGTCCAGAAACTAAGTTGGTTGTATTCAGCACACAGAGTATGCATGAGGAGGTAGCACTTAACTTATTTCTGTAGGAGGTTACTATAAAAAATGTCTCAGGCTTTAGGCTGCAGCCATCCAAGATGGAGGAGGAATCTGTGGTTGATATTAAAAGGCCAATCTTAATAACATCTGTACTGGATTAGGGGAAGTCTTTGGCATTCTCCTGGGTCTGAGGCATTGGGGTCCTTGGCGTGGCGTGCTCATAGCAACAATACTTGATCACTCGGGGCTTCATCTGCTCTCTGCACTGGCTTTTTAATTTCCTTGTTAAGATTTTGTGATTTACTTATATTTTAGCTTAGATTTGCCTTCTCAATTTTTGCTTGGCTGGGAGGGTTTTTGTTGCTGTTGTTGTTGTTGTTTGCTTTTTGTTTTTGTTTTTTTATTATTATACAACCTGCTTTTGTTGACTCAGTCCTCAGTACCACTTGGTAAAGAAGAAACAGGTGGCTGTAGCAGTGATGACACTAAGTCCTACAAGGTATAGAAATACACTTAAAATTAGTTATGGTCTACCAACACAGTGTGAACGAAAATGGTAATGCTACTATGAAAGGTGCTATGAAAGTAAAAGCTCTTTATGGCAAGTGTGGAATAGATGAGTGAAAGAAAGAAAAGGGCCAAAGGGAGAAAAGAGGGAAAACAAAGTCAAGTAGATACAGGAGGAAAGGGAAAATAGAGTTGGAAAGTCTTAGGAAGAGAAAGAGTGGAGAGTCAAAGGTTAGAAAAAATAGAATAGAAAAAAATAAAGGAAAACAATGGGTAGTTTCCTAATAACAAAAATGCTCAAAACCAAAATTTGATAAATTTAGGCAGGTAAACAGAAAATAGAAAACATAAGCTTCTAGAAACATCCAACAGGCCAAGGCCAAAGTACTGCTAATTTTCCAAAATTGAAAAAAAAAATAGCATAAACAGAGTTAGATGAATGCATGGAAGGGAATAATCAATAACAAAGAGCAACTACAAGACAGTAAGGACCACAGGAAGTGGGGGAGAGGACGGGGGAGAATGTCACAGGAAAAAATAAAAGGAAAAGAAAACATGACAGTTGGAGGGGCTTCTTAGGGGTCCTCAGAAACTGGAGTCTGCTAGTTATAGGCATAGGGATGGAGTGGGGTGGGGGTGGGGGTTGGGGGTTAGGGGGTGCGGCGCAGCGGTCAGCTGAACTGTGGGCTTGTCTGGTGTCTATCACTTCTCTCCTCACCACAACTGTTTCCTTTTCTTCTCAGAGGCCTCCCGTAGACAAGCTAGCTTTGTATTCTGTGGCCTGGACATATTTCTTTACTCAAGTCTTCCCAGGGTGTACTGCCCAATATCTCTCAAGTGTATTGAGAGTGTGGGAAGCAGGCAGCAGTGAGATGGGTACAGGCAAATGACCTACTTTTGTACTTTCAAGGCCTCCTGAGTATTAATTACCCTGCTGAAGGGATGCTACTGTGGGTATCATGTGCACTCAACCCCGGGAACTTCAGAGAACTCTCCACCCTACACCACTGAACAACACATAGGTGGGTTGAGAATTTAACTTGTTCTCTGGCCTCAGGCTCAGAGCTGCCAAACTTCTGGGTCACTCTCGGTTGATAAGGTCTGCTCTTAGCCACTAGAAGCAGGGCCTCATTTTGCACTTCCCAGCTTAAGCCAGCATCTTGCAGCTTGCAACCTACTACCCATAAATATCTAACACTGTGCTCTCCACAACTTTCTCCCTGGGCCTTTCTTCACACAGGGGTTATGGGCCAAAGTGAGGCTGCCTGACCTACAGATGCCCCCTGATCTCAGGCCCACGGAGTAGATTGGTATTTAACAATAGATTTCTGGCCATTGGTTGCTGCCCTGAGTCAGATAGTATGATAAAAAGGGGTTTCTCTCCACTTCTGACTAGTTTGGCCAAAGGAGTCCGTTACAGTGCAGCCCAATGGGGCTCAAGGGGGCTGTGGTCTTCCTGAGGGTAGTAGTGCCTGGTTTTTAATCTGACTTACTTTTTCTAAATAGCTTCTGAGTTGCTTTCCCCCACCAGGGAACTACATGGCATAAGCTGTGCTCCGCTTACTCTTCTGTTCATGTACTGGTTTCTACTACTTTTCAGTATCATTTCCTTTCCTTTGTGGTTTTCCAAGGTCTTTCATCTATTTCTCTTTTTAGGATAAAGTCTATAATTTTTCTTATTCTATCTCTCTACAGAGTCAGCTGCTAATGCTTCGTCTTGCCTAGAAGGGGGCTTTAACTGTGCTGTGTGTGACTGATCATATACACCAAGCAAACCAGGCAATTTAGAGTAAAACATCACCCTTATAATGCCATAACATTTTCTTTTTCATTACAAAGATATAGTTCAAAAGAGCAAGAAGCAAATTTCTATCCTTGCAAGCATTTCATTGGCTCTTCAAAACGCGGTTTTCAGACATCATAGAATCTCTGAGTTGCAACCCAGACAGAAGACAGAGTGGTCAGGAACTATTTTAAAATGTGAGAATTCATTAAATTGGGGGCCCAGGAACTAAACCTGAAAGGCTTGAGAGAGAGAGAGAGGTGCTTAGCTTGGTGAGAACTAGCGAGCAGTTTGGAGGACAGAGGCCTGGGTGACTGAGGCACCCTACCCACATCACTAACTTAACACCACTGGAGTATAAAGTGGCTGTTTAGAAGTTTTCCAGTTTTGCCCCCGTGATTCTTTCATTGATGTAGAATTTCAGCATTCTCAGAAAGTAGTGAGGACTCCAACTGATTACTGCCCGGAAGGAATCCTAGCCATTCCAATTTCCAGTGGAAAATTTTACTCCTTTAAAAAGCGTAAGCAGGGTTCCACATTGATTATTCAGGGTCTTAGGGCAGCTAACACAGCTCAGAAACATTTCAGAATTGCTCAGGCTTCTCCTAATGCTTCCCCTTGTCCTCTGTAAGCTGCTTATAAACCAGGAGGAGGAAGCACACGTCTTGTTTTTCCTAATTTGGAAACAAGAAAGATGAATTCCTCAGGAAATCATAGGTCCTGTTCATATCTCTTACTGAAGTACCTCATTGAATTTATGTCTCTTTGGAGAGTCTTTTTTCATCCTAAGCTCCTGAGGCATGATTGCACCTGTTCTGTGGAAATTCATGTGTATAGGTCACAGTGCTATTGAATTACATTGTTTCTGTTTCCCCCTCCCTTTTCTCTACAGCCTTGTGATTTAAGAAGTTAATATTTGCAAGTTTGATTAATGTTTGTATCTCTCTGGAGTGTAGATGTCCAGAGAGCAATGGTCCCAGTAGCTCCATCTCCTTTTGTGTCCCCACTACCTAATTTAGCACTGTATGTGATTAATTGCACAATAAAATATTTATCTCCCAATTAAATGAATGCTTAAAGAAATGTTTGACTCAGCTGGGTGTAGCGGCACACACCTTAATTTGAACATTTGGGAGGCAGAGGCAGGTGATTCTCTTTGAGTTCAGGGCCATCCTGCTGGTCTACAAAGGGAGTCTTGGAGAGAGAAGGGAAGAGAGAGAGAGAGAGAGAGAGAGAGAGAGAGAGAGAGAGAGAGAGAGAGAGAGAGAGAGAGAGAGAGAGATGCATGACTCGTTTCTCTCTTTTCTTAAAAAAACATATTTTCTCAGAACACATTTTAAACTGTTTTTAAGACGGAACATTTTCTCACTTGGGTTGGGAATGTAACCATGATGTCTACAGAGAACAAATGGTACAAGATGGTTAATAGGGCATGTGTACATAATTTATGAATTAAAATATCTTCTGGGCATTCATTATACCAGTCAGATATTTGCATTGTCTAATTCTCCTTGATACTGTTTAATTTTTCTCTTTGGTCCAACGTCTGAAGTTCAAGTGCTTACTGTTTAATAAGGGGAGAGAGAAGAGAAGGTATTTGCTATGGTTTGGATAAGGTTGCCCCAAAGGTCCATGCACAAAGGACATCTGGGTTAGCAGTACTGAGAAAGACGTGGGACTAATAAGAGATGAGACCTAGTGGACGTTCCTAAGGTCCCCAGAGCCATGCTTTTGAAAGTAATGATGAGGTCTCACTGGTCTCTTCTCTGTGCTGCTCAGCTCATGACGCTACCATTTGCTTCAACATATGTTTCTACCATTGCCAGTTTCCATCCATCAGAGATTACATCAGTGGGCTACCTTATCTAGCATGTGAATGTCCAAACTATGGCGAAAATAACCTTTTTCTATTGTAACCTAATACCCTGGGTGCTTCATTATAGTAAGGTAAAGCTACCTAATGCTGTACCATTTGATCTTGGTTTGATTTCTGGCTTTATATCTGACTTTTTGAAAATTGCGAACCGTGAGATGAAGCCTCATCAGCTGTTCAATGGAGAAGATCTCACATGGAAATATTTTTCTCCACAGACTGCTGTGAGGATAATATATAGTAACTAGATGTGGACTTATTTTTGATAAAATTATTCAACATATATGTGCGCACACTCATACTTCCTTTTTTCTCAGCTGAATATATATAGTTGCTAGTTGAATGACTACATGAACATGATCAAAGTAATAATGGTACCTGTTTATTTCTGTCTTGTAATGACCAAGCACTGTGTGTGATAAATGAATCACATGCTTTCTCATTTGCTCACAAAATATGTTAATGGCCTTTATCATCTTAATTTCTCTCCTACTCTTCCTTTTCCTTCCTTCCTTCCTTCCTTTATCTTTGTTTCTCTCTGTCTCTCTCTCTGTCTCTCTCTCTCTCTGTGTCTCTCTGTGTGTCTCTCTCTATGTCTCTCTCTCTCTCTGTGTCTATATTTGCTGATTAAGTGTGGAAGCATGCTTGTAAGGCACATATAGAGGTTGGAGGACAGACCATTGAAGGTGCCATTCCTTACTTCCTACCTTGTTTGAGACATTCTCTTGTTTACTACTGCGGATGTTTGGCCTTCTGCACTGTAAGCTTCCAGGGCTTCTCTTGTCTCCAGCTATTATTTTTCTGAGTGATCACTGGGATTACATATGTGTTGTGTATGTTCTGCAGCCCCAGACTCAGATCCTCATGCTTGTGTGACATGCTCTTTATGCACAGAGCTCTCTCCACTGCTCTCATTCTTTCTTGAATCTACACCACTCAATGAGGTGAATCATTATCTACCACTTTAATGAATCTTCTAGGTTTAGGATCACTAATGGTCTCCACTTGCCCAAGGCCAGTGGTCAATATTCAATTCTACACTCATTTAACAATCCTGTGTTGTGTGACATTACACTGTACCCTCTTTCTTAAAAACACACATTATTTTTTTTTTGTTGTTCTAACATACTACCCTCATGTGTTTTCCTTTTTCATTATACACACCTTCTTGATAAATATGGAGATCACTGAACCTCAGGCTTTGGAAATCTTTTATATTTTAGCATACTCCAAAGGGATGTCACTTATAATGGATAAGGTCAAAGTTTATTGATCCATTGATCCATCATTGACTTTTTTCTGAATACATACTAATACCTCAATATATTGTGTGTATAATCTAGTCAATGTTCTCACATGAACACCCAATTATTATATCTAAACTAAACTGCCTCCTCTCTCTTCTCACTTCCTATTGTTTGTTCAATCTTTTCAACTTTGTTAAATGGACGAATAGCACCTCTATTCACTCAAAAAGTTACACCGAAATCATACAAGTAATTCTTAATTCTTAAAGCTTATAAGCAACTAGAAGTTATATTGTATTTACTTTTATTTTTTTTTTTTAATTTTATTTTTTATTTTTTATTATTTTTTTATTAATTTATTCTTGTTACATCTCAATGTTTATCCCATCCCTTGTATCCTCAGAGGGTCCTAGAAATCTACAAGTAGAACAATATGATAGGCAGATTTGGGCCCAGGGGTCTCGCTCAAACTAAGGCACCAGCCAAGGACAATACAGGAGGTAAACTTTAAACCCCTTCCCAGATCTAGCCAATGGTCAGAATATTCTCCACAGTTGAGTGGAGAGTGTGATACGACTTTCTCACATACTCTGGTGCCTCACATTTGACCATGTATTTACTTTTAATTTGACATGGCTGTAGTCACTTCACTTGCTTCCATGTGCCATCTTCATGTGTCAGGCCCAGCATCTCTTTCCTGCATAATTGTAATTACTTTTAAATAGCTGCCCTATATCTGCTGTTATTTCTATGAAAATTATCCACTGTACAGAAATAAAAGTGTTTTCTAAAACAAAACTGGAACATTTCCCTACCCAACAGTGTTTCTTTGCCTCCTAGCACACAGAGAAAACCGCAATTGTCCTACTACGTATAGGATCCTATCTAAGTTAACTCGAGGCTACCTTTAAAGTCATGAGTCACTGAACACCAAGCTCTCTCGTCTTGATTTTCCACAGGCTTAGTTGATCATTCCAAACCCAAAGTCTTTCATTTGTTTACTTGATGACTCGATGTTAACCAGCTTCTCATTATTATAACAAGTCACCTGAGACAACAACTTATGAATAGAACAAGGTGTTTTGGGAATCACAGTTTTAAAGGATTCAGTTCATGCTCGATGAAGTCTATGGCTTTCCGGGAGACTGCGGATTGTGGAGAGAACACATGCTAGAGCAAGCCCACTCACCCATGCTTAGGAAATGAAATGGAAAGAGGAAGGGCCCAGCATCTTATCATTCCCCTCAAATCCCTCCTTTTCATCTACTGTTTTAGTCTTATTCATAGACCAACATAACATCAGTGAACAAATGGACCCCCAAACCCATCATATTCATTGAAATGCTTATTTTTGGCCAAAATTTCTTTTAACTTTAATATTTTTATAAGCTACATGAGTGTAGAACTTTATTGTCTATAATCATGCTTGGTACATGGAAGTACATAATTAAAACTCATTTCAGGGCTGGAAAGATGGCCAAGCATTAGGAGCACTTGCTGTTCTTGCAAAGGACCTGTATTTGCTTTCTGGCAACCCCATGGTAGCTCATCACCATCCATAGCCCTGGGTCTAGAGAAACTGATGCTCCCTCTGAACTGTTAAGGCACCAGGCATTTACATGATGTACGTATGTCTGTATAGGCAAAACATGCATGCATACAACATTTAAAACAACATTTAAAATGTTTTTGATTACACTTTGTCAAGAACACACAATGAGGAAATGGTACCCTGTAAGGCTGCTCTTAGAACATGTTTTTTTTTTTTTTTTAGCTACTCTGTTGTGCTTTCCCCCCATTTGATGTCACATTATCTTCACTCAATGCACAAGTATCTTGGAACTTCAAGGCCCTACATTTCCCATAAGCACTTCGTTAAGTTGTCAGAACATGTGTATGAGCACTCACTTCAGCATTTGATGTCTTTCTAGGATGCTTTAAAAGTTTACAAACATATCCAGTCCACTGTTTATGCTTCAGCTTTCCTGAGGGAAGATTTAAAGAGAAGGGGGAAAAAAAACAAAAACAAAAACAAAAACAAAAAACCTTTCAAAACCCATCGATGCAAAAGATTGCTTAAAAAAAAAAAGGCAACCAATGGCACATAGCTGAGAATCTGGTAAATGTACAGATCCTAAGAACTTCAGGCCATAAAGTGAAAACGATAGAGCCAGATGACGTTTATCTCTTTGACACAGGTTCAAGTTTAGCACAGGCCTGGAGCAGTGCTTAAAGCCTCACACTGTTACAAGAGGAGCTATTGACCTTGGCATTAGACAGGACCTAATGCAGTTATCGAAGTCAGGTTTTACTGATTGTTAACACAAACTGATTTCTCCTAATGTAAAGCTGGCAACAGCCTCTTAAAGACACACATGAGAAATGCTAAGTTTTCTTCCTTTTACATGATTACCTCCTTCTTCTTTAGCTCACCTCCCAGGAATGACTTGTTCATGAAAGAACAGGTGCTGCGTATCACTTTGGTTAGAATGTCTGTCGAAGCTTATATGAAAAAAGCCAATAAACTGAAATTCTGAGTCGTTTCATGTCTTTCCAGGAGCTATCACAATAGGATCTATAGTTTCTAGTTCTCTCACTCTTAGTAGATGAGTGACCTGACCCTGTATAAGTACTTAACTTTGTGGGGTGCCAGTTTGTGAAGGTGTAAACTAACGATAATCCTGGCCCCTTCCTCATGAAATTATGGTGAACTGAGGAAAAATGCTAAATGCGCGGTTGATTGTTCAGGAGATGCCAGCTAACGTATATGCATACGACCTCTATTCCGGGCTTTGCCTGGACTATTGATAGCAGTACTGCTGCCATTTTGGATTGGGTAATTCTCTATTGTAATGTGTTGTCAATTTGGGAAGTTTAGAAGCATTCCTGACCTCTTCTCAGTAAATAGCAGCAATGGTCCTCTGCACGCTGTCTGTCACTGTAATGACAACAAGTGTCTCCAGATACTCTCATGTCTCCCTTGGGAAAAGGAGAATCACACCACTGTCCTGTACTACACTAACACCAAATATGTACTCATCACACTTCATTTTTCACATCTGACCATGCGATGGGTGAAATTGTTACTTAATCTTTAAACCAAGGACAGCAGACTATGATAAAGTTGAGGACTGAACTATTACTAAAGCCTAAGTATGTCCGACCTGCCAGCAATGCTTTGAAGGTACATGACTTACACTGGTGTGGTGTTTCTAGTTGGTTGGCTGCTCCTGGCCAAAATGCCAAGAAATCAACATTTCATCCGACTTCCTAGGTTCCCTAACTCAAAAAGACTATTCCGTCTTTATAGCCCGTTTTCTTTTTTTCTTTACTACTTGTTACTACTTTCCACTTTTGCTTCAAAGGACGATAGTATATTTGCTGTTGAAATCTAACTGATGGTTGCGACTTTCCAAACCTCACAAAATATCATTTGCACACTCAGTTTGGCATTAAAACTGTCAACAGATAGAATCTGCATTGCTGCTTCCTGCCTTTGAAAGTCACATTGAGCTTGCCTTTGTTTAACAGTTATTACAAGCTTCATTGAGAAAAATGAATTCAGAAAGTATTGTCTAAAAATGTGTAGTGTTGATGGCTGAGCAAGGCGCTGATCTATGAGTATAGCAGAATGCTGTTAGAAGTCATTTCATTGTTACGTTTCTTTAGCAATACAGTAGTGTTTGGTTTCCCACTAGGTCCCTGGTCTATCTTGTTCTCCTGCAGAAGATGGGAACAAACACAGAGGTTTGCAACTGGATAGTGTACAGAGAATCAGAGACCTTGAAACACTAAGTCTTAAATAGGATGTCTCTATAAAATACCTCCTGTGGAAGAGAAGATAGAATGATTACAAGAACCAGAGGGCATGGAGGACACCAATGAAACAAGGACATTAAACACTGCATGACCACTGTACATATGAATTCACAGAGATTGTGGCAGCATTCCTTCAGTGTCTGGGACCACTCTGAGCAACCACTCGTAATAAGGTATCCCAGCCCTGGCACTGGGGGTTTTGAATAACAGTCAATAGTTTCTAGAGGCAGTATTTTTTTCTAGACCTACAGGGCATTTTCCTTCAAACTATTATTTTAAGAACTATAAGTTATATTTTAAAACTTGAATTTTCATGTAGATTTTTCATACTCTTTGTTTTGGATAATCCTCCCCTTTGCCTCATCTCTTCTATTTCCCCTCTTTTTCTTGATCAAACATTTCACTGTCAGCATTCCCACTATATTTTCATACTACCCTGTTTTACTCTCTACTATCCCTTACAGAATACCCTCTCAATGGCCTCTTGCTACTTTCCTGGCTTCTACAGGAATTCCAAGTTGAACATACAAAAGTAAAGACTCAAAGCAACATCCACATAAGAGAGAGAATGTTGCCTCACTCAATACTATTTTTCAAGTTCCATTTACTTGTAAGTTTCATTTTCCTAATAAGAGTTCCATTGTGTATAGACACCATATTTTATTCACCATTGATGGACATCTAGGCTGGTTCTGTTTCTTATATTTTGATTAGGATGATGATGAACACGGATGAGCCAATATCTCTGTAGTACACCACAGAGTCCTTTGGGAATAAGCCTGGAGAGGAATAGGTGGGTTATACAGAAGCTTTATTTTGGCTGTTTTAGGAATCTCCACATTGATTTCCATAATTAAAGCATCAGTTTGCACTCTTACCAACAGTAAATAAAGATTCCTTCCCCCACTCCTTCCTCAGTAACATTTAATGTTTGATTTCTTGGTGACAGCCATTCTGAGTGGGGTACTTAAAGTAGTTTTAATTTTATTTCTCTGATAGCTATTTATGTTGGACACTTTTGAAAGTTTTTAATAGCCACCTGTATGTCTTCTTTTTATAATTCTCTCCATATCTAAAATCATTTTTAATTGAACTGTTTCCTTCCTTCCTTCCTTCCTTCCTTCTTTCCTTTCTCCCTTCCCTTTTTTCTTTTACCTCCCTTTGTGTACTCTACATATACCCTTTGTCAGATGTATAGCTAACAAATATTTTCTCCCATTCTCATTGTTGCCTCTTGACTCAATTGACTGGTTGACTGTTTTCTTTTTTCCTTGCCACCCAGTAACTATTTAATTTCATGAAGTCCTGTTTACCAATTGCTGATTCTATTTCTCGAGCAAACAGAGTCCTATTTGGAAACTCCTGACCTGTCCCTGTATGTTACAGTGTACTCCTTACTGTTTCTTGTAGGAGATTCAGAGTTTTAGACTTTATGTTGAGATTTTTTTTTCATCCACTTTGAATCCATTTTATGCAGATGGCGAGATAAGGTTTATTCTAGCTTAATTCAGTTTTCTCAATGTTACCCGATGAAGGTGCTTTTAGTTGAATGTGTGTTTTTGATGTCTTCATAAGAAAGCAAATATTTGTAATGCTGTGGCCTTAAATATCAATCTTTTACTCCATCCCATTAATCTACACATGTGGTTTTTTTGTTATTTTTGTGAGTGTGTGAACACTATGGCTCTGCAGTATAATGATATCTTGTTTGTTAACACCTCCAGCATTATTATTTTTGTCTAGGATCACTTTTGCTACCTGGAGTCTTTTGTGTTTTCATATTAATTTTTAGGTGTTTTGTGAAAAATGGCATGGGAATTTTGGGATTTCATTGAATCTGTAATTGGTTTTATTAGGATAGTCATTTTTACAAGCTTAATTTTTCTGGTACATGAGCATGAGACATCTTTAAATCCTTTCGTGTCTTTTTAAATTTAATTTTCATGGGTTTGAAGTCCTCAGTATAGAGGTCCTTTGTTTCCTTGGTTAGGTTTACTCCA
This sequence comes from Acomys russatus, assembly GCF_903995435.1. Lineage (NCBI taxonomy): Eukaryota > Metazoa > Chordata > Mammalia > Rodentia > Muridae > Acomys > Acomys russatus. The sequence goes on along the minus strand of NC_067154.1, from coordinate 28,166,981 downwards.
AAGTGTTTTGTTTTCAGGTTACTGTGATTGGGATTATTTCTTCAATTTCTTTCTCGGTGTGTTTGTCATTGATATATAGGAAGGCTACTTCTTTTGTATGTTAATTCTATATCTTGTCTCTTTGTTGAAAATGATAATTAGTGCTAGGAGTCTTATGGTGTGTGTTTTTAGGTTCTTATGTGTAAAACATATCATCTGTAGACAGGGATACCATTTAGGCCTGAATATCCCAAGGTCTCTCATTCTCTGCACACTTTCCTGTTGTGAGTCTCTGTATTTGCAGGAAGAGGTTTCCCTGCTGATGGCTGAACAAGACCATGATGTTTAAGTACACTAGAATGTGGTAGTCATATTTTTGCTATGATCCTTTAGCAGATCAGTAGTATTTGCTTTTCCCCTAGGTCCACACCTATTTATTCTCAGGTTATTGGCCACCGTAGGAGTATCAGGGATGGATTCCATCTGACAGTGTTCACTTAAGTGGTTACACTCACAACTTTTGTTCCATTTTTATGCCAGTGTATCATGTAGGCAGGTCACCATTGTAAATCGAAGAACTTAAAAAGCTAACTTGGTGTTCAATTTCCCATTCTGGTAGTGTGCACAGGTTACAGGAGTCCCAGGTATGTGGAATAAAGGGGAGTGGTTCTTTTGCCAAGGTTGTCTTTATGGGCTAGGTACCTGGAGAGGGTGATGCTGAGGGTGAAGTCAGGTCAGATCTCTTACTTGATGTTGCCTCTATGAACTGACCACTTCAAGAACAGCCTGTGAAATTCACTGGGTGGTGGCCTGGTGAAGGCAATGGGGTCTTATCTGGCCTAGGAAGAGAAAAGTGAGACCCCTCCATAGCCTGTGTACCATGAACATCTCCCAGTACCATGAACATTCAGTAGGGGTGAACACTCTCTGTAGGTACTAGCTTAACTGTTACATGTTCAGTGTGTTATGTAGGTGTTGTCTTTAGCAATAGGGCCTTACCATCAGTTTGTGGGGAGAAACCAATAGCCTTGGCAATGTCCTAGGTTGTTTGGGAGATTTCCATGGGGTCTCTTTGTTCAATGACTCATTTACTTATAGCCCACTCCCCCCACTAGAGGTTTCATTTGGTGGTGAGAGATGTCTATCTGGAGCTTGGTCTCCACCACTAGTTGGTGATATATTTGAAGTTCTTTCATGTATTTATATATTTTAAGAAATTTCCACTGTATTGCATTTTCATATCCTCCCTCAAATGGCCTCTAGTTTTAGCTCTCCCTTCATGCATTAGTAGGGAAATTATTTTTACTGCTGCCTCAATTGTCTTTCTTGTTTTTGATCTGTTTAAATTATTAATTTCATTTTAGTTTAATTTTGGTGAGGCAGATGTATCTAGAACCCCATATGTTTCCTTTAGGCTTTCTAACTTTGTGACATAGATTTTTAAAGTACGATTCTATAAATTTCTTTATATCTGTTGTGATGTCTCCATGTTTTTCTTTAAATTCAATTATTTTATGTGAGTTTTTAATCCCACAAGACCAGAGTCCCTGTTCGGGGCAGTATGCTGGGCAGTTTTAAGGAATGCTGAGCGGCAGAACCAAGAGAGATGTGTCTCTTACCAGGGTTGTGTGGGTGACTAGAGAGAGTCCAGCGATAGAACAGCAGGCTGGCTGGCTTGATGGAGTCCTAAGTGGGCAGAAACAAGAGGAGTGTTTCTTTTACCCAGGTTGTCCACATGGGATGAATACCTGGTGAGGGTCCATTTGATGATGGCACAGTGGAGGCTAAAGTCAGGTACATCTCTTACTGAGTACTGCCTGCATGAACAGACCCGTGTGCATGGAGTGCCTGTGGCATAGTTTGTGTGAGAAACTGGAGAAGGCAAGTGGGGTCTTGTGTGTCCTAGGGAGAAGAAAGGAGTGACTACCTCTCTGGTAGCTCAGCACAGTTCGTATCTACCTTTTTTTGCTTTTGTGAGAATTCTGGGAATTTCAACATAAATATTAAACTTATAATTGAAAACGAATGCTAGGGTTGAAGTAGTGAGATCAGGAATGCTGAGGGGAAGGTATATAAGAGGGCTTGCATTTGGTATGAGATTGTCTACACTGACCAGATAAGAAAAATGAGAGAGTTCTGGGGGGAAAAAAACCAATAAAGCTGATCCTGATTTTAGCAGGCACTGGTTGGCAACAATACTGCAACAGACTAGACTGTAAGAAAAGGTAAGAAAGTCTTACCTGTGACAGGAGAGAGAGTCCACTCTCAAAGCCCTTACCGCAAAAGCTAAATAAGGCATAGGAAGAATGCTGCACTATACATCATGGTAGCTGTGTCTCTGAGTGTTCCTTTGTGGCTCAATATACTTAAACCTGCAGTTAGGTTGTGTTTAATAAATCAGAAATTAATGCACCATGACAGCCACCTACATGTGCACACCAATGAATGGTCTGCTTTCTTGAAAACTTTGACATATTGTAATAATCCTGTACTGCAGTTTGACTAATCCCCTTTTTTTGGTACATATCACTGGAAGAAATTCCCTAAAAATTAGGTCTCATCCACCATTACTTGGTACAGATAAAACTTTACTTCATTAATATGCCACAGACTCATAAGCATTCCTTAAAAGGTCTTTAGAATCCATAGTGCAGAATCCATTAGTCTCCTGCTCTCCTCTTGAATAAGACCACTACAGTCTCTTGGGAATATGTTGATTAGCTATACCAATGAAACTGTGTCTGAAAAAATAAATTTCTGCTTAAATTGTTCATGTCTTTTGACTGAATTAATACTTTCAAGGACAGAATTGGGAATAATCTTATATAGCTACTGTATCCATGCATGCATTATGAGTGTTTTACCACTGAGTCATTGTTTTCTCAGCCTGTTTTTGGAGACAGGGTCTCATGTAACCTGGTATAGGTTTCGACTTGTTGTGCACTTAAGGGTGGCCTTGAACTTCTGATCTTCCTGCCTCTAGTTCCCAAATGCTAGGGTTAGAAGGATGGACCTCTATACTTGATTTACAACTATTATATGAATTATTGGCCAACTATATAGATGATATAAATATATATATTAAATATATTATTAGTATTTATTAAATTTGATTATATGTATGTTATGGATTTCTTGCTACATAATGACTATACACAAAGTAACAAACTTTTAAAAGTAGAAGAATTTGTAACATATCCTTTTGGTATTAAAATAGTGTCATAAGGATGTCAAATGTAACTGAGGTGGATCACCAAGCCATTATTCCTCTCATTTGTACTCATTTTTAATGATCAGCAACTGAGCTCAACTGTATTTTTGTGACACTTTCAATCTCCAGGACTGAGGGACTGGCTGTTTATCCATATCTCACCGGAAACATTAGCATTAACAAGCTCGCTCCTGCACAGCCTGGTGCCAATTGTGGGTCACATTGGTGTGAAGGCAGCTGCCCCTTGGGGTTGGCCATGCCATCTCTATTTCCCAGACAGCAGCTGGCTGAGAGATCTCACCTTATTAACATCAATGTGACCCAAATGCCAGCACTGCATTATGTCCTCAGGTCTAGGAAGGGAAGCACAGCACTGTTAGCAGACTCCATGCATATTACCCATAAAATATAAGAGGAACCTCCTATGGCAGGTGAACAAAAGAAGTCATTAGCCTTCCCCTTGTACATAGCCCATCGGCTGACACTGTTGGCCTCACTCTTCTGCATCAACATGAATATATTTAGAGGCACCATCACACTGAGTTTGGAATGGATGGTTTCTTTTCTAATGGTCTCTAGACATCTGCTGCAAAACAACTTGTGTTTATTCATTAAAACAATTACTTTGATTTTCAATCATGCATATTCTCTTAGAGCCACTAATATTAGTAATATTTTGTGTGAAGGAGAAAATTATATCCTTTCTGTGTGAAAGTTCTCTCTATTCTTGGCGAAGAAACTAAGTCTAAAGAGCAAATGTGACCCCAAAGAACTGTTCTTTGCAGACAAATATATTATTGCATTACGATTTATTGAAAAGATTAAAAGTACTGATTGTCTGAGCTTTGCATAATCAGTGATGAACAGTTCTTACCTCTTGTAAGCCCCACAGTACTTTGTACCTTACGTTTTAGATTAATTCCCAATTCATTTCTGATTTGTTGATGCTTCAGACATTTTCCAGCAAAGCTTCTTCCTGCTTTAAGCATACAGTAAGTGAATTTGGGAAAGTTGTAAGTAGTCTTTAAATTTGTAGTCATACAATTTTGGAGTAAACAGTTAGAAATTGTTGAGAACTGGTTATTTGATTTATTTTAAGTAAAAAGAAAAAAGAAGAGAGGAAAGCCCATGATTTGAACTTAGTGTTTAGAAGAAACTGGATTATTTATTTGTTGGGATACAAATTCAAGCTGGATTGAATTTGCATATTCTAAAGAGAGACTGCTCTGGGCTGCCTATACATTGTTTTCCTGGTGCAAATAGAATTCTCTGTGTAGTCTCACCATTTAGAAAGAAAAACTATCAAAATCACTTCTGGGGGAGTCCCCGAAGGAAATAGTAGCTTTGTCATTACATTCAGGAAATGAATACATACTGAAATAACACAAATGAATTCCACTGTATAAAAATAAGTCGATTTCAAGTAATTTAGTAAAGAAAGGGCTCTATTGCCTTTAAATTTTTGCAAACATTTTGTTTCATTGTAGCATGTACCAGGCTTCCGTGTTTTAATGTTCTTTCTCTTTTTACATCCCCCTCTGGGTTTTAGTCCACTAAATCCAAAAATCATTGCCTTTCGAAAATTTATTGGTAGTTAAAAGCCGATCCCAACATCTTACAAATTGCAGTTGTAGTCTGTGTAAGGTAATGGTCAATAAATAAGAGAGAAAAAAGAACACTAAAGCTACATGGTAACAGAAGAGGGAGGAAGCTTAGTACACTCTTTCTAAACAAACAAAAGGCATAATTGGAAAAAATTCATTTTTATGTTTCCTTACATTAGATGAGACCACTGAGTGAAACATTCACTGATGAATTTCTCCCGTAATCTGTGCAGGAAAAACAGCTCCTGGCAAATTAAGGAGTCCTGGAACAGAGCCACGAGAACTAAATGGCTAAAAATGAAAACAGGCAAACATTTGAGAGTATTCTACAGAATACAGATCTTTCAACGCCTCCCTCTTTTCACTAGCTAATTCATCGTCATGGAAACAGAATATATCAAAATGTTCTTGCTTAGTCCTAGTGACCCAGTGAGTAGACTTAGAGAGCAGGGGAAGGTAACTCAGGCTGAAGCAATTTTAACAAATGATACACAGCAGTGCAGAAATTGGTGAATTTTGAATGGCAACATTGTGTTGGTTGAACAGGCTCCCAAATCCCAAAGGGTTCACTTCTTTTCTCTTTTTTTTTTTTTTTTTTTTTTTTTTTTTTTTAATCTGCCAGGCAGAGAAACCTTTGCTAGTGAGTGAGTGTGGTTGACTGACCTCCATGGAAAGTGTCTAGTTTTAGGTATGAACTCATCTTTCTCTCTCAGCTTATTATTTCCTCTACCTCTGGTCTCAGAAATGGTCCCTACCAGAGTTGGCTAGCACTTCCTTATCTCATCCACCTGCCTCAATGCTCTCTTTGCTGTTCTGAAGTTCAAAGATGCAAAAATCCTTCACTCCTCATTGCAACCGTGCTCCCTTACCTGTATGTAGTAGGAGCAAAGTGTGGGCAAGCAGAGCCTGACAGACCTGAACAGCTTTGAGCTAATGATTTTTCCTAACAGGAAAATGACTTAAGAAATTCCCTATTTGAAAAAAAAATGCATTTCACTATTTTTTAAAAATATTAGATGTAATCCATGTGGCTGCAGAAAAGGTTGATTACTTATTTATTTTTTTTTTTCACTTTATTAGCAATTAGTGACTCGTCATGGAAACCACAAATTACACTTCAGATGATTCTTGAACTTAAATGTCTGAATTTGAGTGGGCGGAAGCACTGCCCCCTTTTAGGCTTAGTCAATAGTCAACGTCTATCTCTTTGGCGATTTTGATAACAGAATTACAGAAAGCACTTCTAAACATGCAGAATAATAGCATGGAGCAACATCAAATACAACTGAATATTTAATCATTCATTTTTTAACTAAGGCATTTCCCCCTTTTCCCGAAGCTGGAATGCTTTAAGTGTCACAGCAGACATAAGGACTACATCATTTAGTAAAAGAAATCCTCTTTAATTAGCAGTTTGCAATACACTAATGAAAAAAAAAATTGGATTTCCTTTTATGTTTTGGGTTTTTTGTTTGTTTGTTTGTTTTCAGTGTTTTAATACAGAAAAGAGAAATGAGAAGTCTTTCTCAGAAAAATATATTCCAGGTGAAATAACTGGTTGGAAGTTGGAGACTTTGGTTGTGTTTCTTTTATTTCTGAGTGAGGGAGAGATGGGTTTTATCATGGAAACAACAGGACACATTTGTGGTTCCTGGCAGCCAGAAATAATTATCTGTGTGGAGTCTGTAGGCAAAATGTCCTTGTTTGCATATGTGACTCTTCTCTGCTTAGTCAGGAAATGAAAACCTGCAGCCATCAGAGCAGCTCAGTATGAGAAAGAAAAAAAAAAAAAAAATCAAATACTCAGAAGCTCTGGATTTGTTTGCTGATCTGTGTTGGAGTATAGAACATACTGCTCTTCAGCAACTCCATTATGCACATATGCACTAAGTTTCCTGTGTAGGGTCTCTTTTCACTACTCAGGTATGGCGAGGTCACTCAACTCACTACCTTCATTGTACTAAATTTTGCAATAGAGAGCTTTATAAGGGAGAACCAAGAAAGCAGGGCTAATTCCTTCCTTCCTCCCTCCGTCCCTTCCTCCTTCCTCCCTTCCTTCCTTTCTTCCTTTTAGGGGTCATTTTACCCTTTGAGTATCTTTTAGATGAATAGCTAAGAGCAAATTTAATGCAACATTAAACTGGGCCTTCATTTTTTATGTTACATGATATCTATTTGTCATCTATCATCTATCTCCTACCTTAAATCCATTTTTATCTATCTATCTATTATTTAGCTTCTATATTTCTTTATATATCTATAGTCTATATGTCCTCTATTGTCCCATCTATTCACCTCTGTATTCCATTTAAGGTTTTTGAAAATGTAAGTGATTTGATTTGGATGACCTAATGAACAAGACCTAATTTTTGCAATGATGCTTTTTTTTAAGTTTAGGTAAAGCATAGAATGTCTGTGTGACTCTTTGTTTCTTCATCTTTAAAATGAGAAAATCATCTGATAATTTTAAGATCTCAGGGATACCTTTAAATGTCATTTCAGTCTTGAGGCACTCAGAATTCATTGTGGTGAATGAATAAATAATCTTGATATTTTCTTTTGCAAATTGAACAGTGACAATACTGTTGGGTTTCTTTTTAAGACAGAGGTGCTATGGAGGACAATGTTTGCATCATGTCCTATAAAAATTCATCCCAAGAAACAGATAGAAGGTGAAGTGTGGAAGGTCTATGAGACCACAGAAGAGTGGTAAAAAGGGACACCACTGCCACTGCCACTACTACTACTGCTGCTGCCTCTGCTGCTGCCACTGCCACCACCACCACTACTTTTACGTATTTTATATATCATTCTAAAATGAAACTTTTAGTAGAAAGAGAAAGTATCACTGTATATCTGGCCAGGAAGCAGTATGCAATGGGGAAGTATGATTCATGAGGACAGCTGTTTGATTCTGAGGTCAGAATTTGTAAAACAACAAGGGTCTTGCCAAAGGCTCCTTAGTCCTTTCTGTCACGTGGCCCTTGCCACAGAGCTAGAGCACAGCAATTTATTCAGCCTTAAGAAAGGTGCCCAGAAAGGTCGAGCACAGCTGTGAACTGTAAAGAATGATGCTGGTACCCGTGTGCTTCTTCTTCACTGCTGTGTGAAAACCCACAGAAATGAGGGCTTGGCTTCCCCTGACCCACCACAAACTAGTGAAGCAGGAGCACGCTCATATTTAAAATGGAATCCAAGGGAAAGGACCAACAGAATGCTGTCCTTTTTTTCAACATTGACTTTTATCTTATTCAGACATTTAGCATCCTAAATTGGCGTCAGGCAGATGAAAGGCATATTTCTTCCAACACATTATGCTCCCTAGAAGAAACTGTCACACAGGTGTATGTGCACACCAGACATACCCACAAATACTGGCTTCCAATATACATTTAGTCTTTCTGCTTCATCAATTCTTATTTTATTAGAGACACAATTAAAAATATTTTGGAACGGGAGACACTGAAGGAGTCGGACATAGTGAATGTGCCAGCAGCTCTTTGGACCGACAGAACTACATCTTTCCGTACCTGTTGGTCACTGGGACACACTGAGTAGTCTGAGGAGTCTTGCCTTGGTCCTGCTCAGAGTTTAACTTGGGCTGTTATTTCCAGTGTTAGTTAATATTGACTCACAGACAATTGTACTCTCCACGGAGGTTTCCACCTCCATTTGCATTTGTAGCATTAGTAGGAGATAGGCAGCCTACTTTCAGTCAGATTATTTATAAAGTAGAAATTAAGCTTAAGTAAAAATAACATATTGAAGCGAAACCACTATTTTCTTGGGAAACTTAAATTTGTGTATTGTAGCATTCTGCTAAATGCATTGGTAGTTAGATAAATTTGTAACACACTAACAGACTGCCCTTATCACCAGTCCCTTCCAAGTACGAACTAGTGAGCAACGGTCTGTCTGTTTATGTTACTGTATGGCTTGTCTCCTTAGGTCAGAGGTAACTGGATCAAGAATTGGCACTGGCACTGGTCCAACATAGTCATTTTGTAAATAGCCCATTGGTAATCAAGCGGTGTGATGAATGATACCTGTTGAGTAGAAATTGCTTAAATAGGCATATCATTAACCCAGCTGTATTATTTTTAACCCACTTGTATTTTTTTTTTTTAATTGAAACAAATAATGACACAGAGAGGGGCAGACTAAATTGACCAAAAGGTCACAAGTCACACTTGGTGGTAGAGACCATCTAAGCAAAGGACAGGGAAGTAGAAAAAACAAAGGGACCACTCAGAGGATGCACTGCTTAAGGGATGATGAACGACTGAGAGTATGTTGAGTGGATGTTTATAGCCTAGTTATACAGTGGTTCCCTTGGCAGTGGAAGTGCTTTCTTATGCTCCCTAGTTTTCCCTTCTCTTCCTAGAGAATGTCCCACTGGTAGAAAATTCTCAGCATTAGCACTTTGATTTCTTCTGTTTAGTTTCTACTTTCTTTTCTTTTGTGGAATTTTTATTACTTATATGTTCCACTCTAGAAGTCCTCTAGGGGCCGAAAGTCCCCTCTCCCGCAGCAACTCAGACCTGGTGGCACTCAGAGGAAGGATAGCAGGCTACCAAGAAGAGACTTGATACCCTATGAGCATATAAACAGGGAGGAAGTCCCTCTCAGTCACAGTCATAGGGGAGGGGAGTAAGGGAAAAATGGGAGGGAGGGAGGAATGGGAGGATACAAGGGATGGGATAACCATTGAGATATAATATGAATAAATTAATAAAATAAAATAAAAAAAAGAACTCCTCTAACTCTATTTATCTGTCTTTCAGATAACTGATTCCCCCCACCCCCCACCCCCGGCTGTGTCCCAAGCCTACAAATTAAGGCATCAAGTCATTCTCCATTTTTAATCACCGAATCTTTATTTTTAGCATTTCTTTTTTCTTTCTTAGAGTCCCCATCTCTCTCCTTCCATGAGTCATCTGTTCTTTGATCTTGTCCTCTTTTCCCATTAGCTATTTTAGCAGATTAGACAAAACTGGTTTTCAGCTTTGTTGGATTGAAAGTCTGGCTGATCTTCACTTACCAGGAAACTGGGACAGAGGGGAAGGCATCCTATTGGGACTCTAAATGAGAGACGCATGGGAGAACAGCAAAATAAAAGGATCCAGAGGGTCCTAGAAATCTACAAGTAGAACAATATGATAGGCAGATTTGGGCCCAGGGGTCCCGCTCAAACTAAGGCACCAGCCAAGGACAATACAGGAGGTAAACTTTAAACCCCTTCCCAGATCTAGCCAATGGTCAGAATATTCTCCACAGTTGAGTGGAGAGTGTGATACGACTTTCTCACATACTCTGGTGCCTCACATTTGACCATGTCCCCTGGAGGGGGAGACCTGGTGGCACTCAGAGGAAGGACAGCAAGTAGCCAAGAAGAGACTTGATACCCTATGAGAATATATAGGGGGACGTAATCCCCCTCAGGAACAGTCATAGGGGAGGGGAATAATGGGAAAATGGGGGGGGGAGGAATGGGAGGATACAAGGGATGGGATAAACATTGAGATGTAACAAGAATAAATTAATAAAAAAAAAATAATAAAAAAAAAAAAAAAAAAAAAAAAAAAAAAAAAAGAAAGTCTGGCTGATAATGCTTATCTCTTCAGACTTTATTTTTGCCATCAAGGATGCTTTAGAATGTGTCTTCTCACTAAAATTTGGACATGGCATCTGTCAGATGACAAGAGCTGAGGTCATTAGAATACATGTGTGAGGTTTTCTATTGATCTGGTTAATAGACTGTATTTATAGTTTGCTATTGTCTCAGAGGTTAAAATTTTTTCTGATGTACTGGTTCTTATCTTAGTTATGGTCTATAGATTCCTAGAAGTCTCCCATGTAAGCAAGATCTGTGAGCTGTAGTTCTTTTTAGCTGCAATCTTGTTATTCAGGATTCTTACTGAGGTTTGTGCAGGGTTTGGGCACCCAAACATAGTATGTGATTATCTCTACACCTACATGTACCTCTTTCCTTTGCACAGACATTACTCAATGTTGTTATTCTTATTGTTGTCTTGTTTCTCCTTTTTGTAGAAAATAGAGATTCTACAAGGTTCTATAATTGGGTATTTTCCTTTCTCCAGGTCTGTTAGTAATCAGTAAATCTCAGGTGAGTTAGGCTTCCATTGCATGTTTCATATTATGGAAGCCTTAGTTAAGGAGAGAATGCTTCATCAATTACTCAAAATGATCACACAACCACCACCACCACCACCACAATCATTACCACCACCACCACCACCAGCAGCACTACCACCACCATCACCGTCTCTACCATCACCAACTCTACCACCATCACCACTACCACCACCACCACCATCACCACTACCACTACCACCTCTATCATTATAACTATCACTATTGCCTCCACCACCACTTCTATCACCACCACCACCAGCACCACCACCAGCACCACCAGCACCACCAGCATCACCACTCCTGACATGTACTGAAGTAAGGAGAGATCTATCTCTGGTTACTCTGAAGGCAGTGACGCTACGGGAGCTACACAGGCAAAGCTCATGAAAGCATTAAGGTTCCCTTGAAGATAAGCATCCCTGGGATTTGCTTTCAGCAAGCTCCTTCCTTAGCAATTGGTCCATTGCTAGGTCTTGATGCTGCCAAGGTCTCTGGTCCTAAACCTGGAGGTGTTAGTTTTTCCTTTAATGTTAATCAGATGCATACACAAATAAATTTTCCTTTGTTGTCATTGTTTTTTGAGACGGGATTTCTCTATATTGCAGATGATGGTCCCCTCGAACTTGCCATCCTGCCACCTCAGCCTAGTATGAGGATTAGAGGTAAGTGACACTACATCTGGCTAAGAGTTTTTTATTTTCAGTTTGCTCAGCTTTTCCCCCTCATCTTGATGAGAATGATGGCTTCCAAGCCTGTTACATGTTAGATTAGAAGCAGAAAATGGCTCTTGAAATAACCCAAATCCCCAAATTTCTATCCCTACTCTCAAATATCATGCTTAATGACTTTTTGAGGGCTGGTTTTCCATTTCTCTTATGATGGCCGGGTATGACCAGTCATCAAACCTGAAAGCCCTCTTAATAGCTATCTTCTGTCTTATGTTTGTTCACTCTGAGCTGAGACAAATTATGTGGTTCCTTTGAGTTCCCTTTTACTGAAAGAGGAAAGAGTGGAATAGACAGAGGAAGAAGAGTGGGATACACATAGATTTAATTTTTAATAGAAGTGTGAAAAGGTTGAAGTCTGTTAAGGTAGAAGATAGCCCCTGAGTTCAGTGCAAAATGACTCCCTTTGTCAGCAGGCCTCCCTTGTCTCTGTAAGATCTGGGAAGCCCAAATTCCTTGAGGGATTTACCTGAGGAAAGTCACAAAGACCATATGGAATAAAACAGGTTCAACTCTCTTTTTTCTGGTAGAACCTGTTCAGCAAGCACCTGGGGATTCCTAGAAATAACCCACCCTATGCTAATGAGATCTTAGCTTTCAGCAAATTACCTTTAACCATACCTGGAGTTCTTACCCCATCCATAAAAAAATTAATGCATATCTGGAACTCTTCCCCAACCCATAAAATGATTAAGGTGGGGACCCTAGGAAAGAATAAAGATAAGACTGAACTACTGCATATAAATGAAGCATCCCTGGCATTTCTAGCCCCAGTGAATCAAGTACATTCACCCTCAAAAATGGAAGGGAGGGAAGAATGGGAAGATACAAGGGATGGGATAAACATTGAGATGTAACAAGAATAAATTAGTTTTAAAAAAAAAACCACTGCCCAAAGTTTATAACTCCCTGTTTTCACATGAGGTTTCTCTGCTCTTCCCTCAAGAATTCACTGATGGATCTCCAAGCTTGGCTGCTGTTCCAGCAGCAATGGCAGAACTGCCTGTGCAGTCGCTGACCTATGAAGGTAGGCTTGCATTCCAGCCAGTTTTGGGCATCTGCCTACATTTGTGAGCGTAGCCAAAGGGCAGTAACACTGTGGTATCATCACTGGCTTGGGAATGCCCAAGTACCAGCAAGCTCATTAAAAAGAGCTAATTGTGTCCTCTTTTGTCTCCATGCTACTAGAAGTCTCAGCTAGAGTCACCCATGATCCTCCCAAAAGCCTACCCTCCTTTAGGTCTCCAGCTTGTCACAGAGATGCCTCTGCCCACAGGTTCTCTGCATTCTGTAGTTCTGCAGGCCTTTTGTCCTGTTCACCCTCCCCCACCTCTCCTCTCCCCAGGTCTGATCTCCAGCGTCATTTCTCTCTGTGCTCCTTCTCCTAACTTGTTCCCTCTCCTCAACCACTTCTGCTGTCTATTTCATTTCCCCTTCTGAGTGAGATTTAAGCATCTTCCCTTGGGTCCTCCTTGTTACTTATCTTCTTTGGCTCTGTGCATTGTAGTATGTTTATCCTCTACTATATGGATCAAATCTATTTATGAGTGTGTGGGGTGACTTCGGGGCGAACAGTCCCCTTGTCTTTCATTCATCTTTCCATACAATGTCCCTCACTTAATCCCTCATTTTCAGTCCCCTGCTCAGGCGCCAAATGTCGTGTCCCAGCCCGCGAGAAAACTCAAATCAGGGTTCACCTGAAAGAGGGAGTGGGGATTGAAAGTAGGATACAGAGACGTGAGAAATAACGAATCAAGTCAGGAAGTTTCTGATCAAGATTCACTTTAAAGCCCGACTAGTAAGAACATATATAGAGCAAGGTCAATAGGATATATTCTAACCTCACTCACCCTAGCCCCAGCACAAGAATGCAATAGCCTGAATCGCTCCCTGTAGAACTTCCTAGTTCTCTGAGTAGTTCCCTGTAAGAACTTCCTTGATTCTCTGGGTGGTTCCAAGTTGGGACTTTCCTACTTCTTTCAAAGGTAAATAGTCCAAGGATAGCCTAGAACACAAGACCTCGTGAGGCAAAGGTCAGCAACTCGAAGGTTACAGCATGCAGCCTAAGCACAGGATTTCTGACATGGCATAATTTGGCATGGCTTCCCACAGTAGGGCTCCCTTCTCTGGGAAACAGGAGAGGTGGGAGAGGGGAAGAGGGAGAGGAACAGGACTTAGAGGACAGAAAGGAGGGGACTATGGTCAGTTGTAAAGTGAATATATCCGATTAATTAATTAAAAGGAAAAAAGGAGAGAGAGAGAGAGAGAGAGAGAGAGAGAGAGAGAGAGAGAGAGAGAGAGAGAGAGATCTCAACCACTTTGAATTCTGTGATTTTTATTTGTTATAGCAACAATGCCATCTTTACCATTAAATACTACAATGGTTAAAAAAAAAAAAAAAAAAAAAAAAAAAAAGGAAAAAACCTAATTGTAACACAGTGGGAAACTCTTTCTCACACCCCAGTGAGAGATCCAGGTGCCTTAAGCCTGAGCCTGGCTTTGAGTGCCCTACCTCTTCCCGAGTTTCCCCGAGAGAAACAGAAACTTTGACTGCATGGACATGGCTCCTGTTCCAGCCTGGAACCCAACAGTTCCTGGATTGCCCTCGAGAGGAGTATATACTTCCAGTGAGGCTCCATGAGGCAGCTGCAGGGGGAAAGGAGAATGACATAGAAGATTTATAGAAATTTATATGTAGGCAGGGTTTTGAAAGACAACTCTAGAAATCTGAATGCTCCAATTTCATATGCCTTTTGTGGTAAGTGCATTTTTAAGTACTCTATGCAAGTTTTTATTTAAAATAAAAACATATTATGATTTATTGTGTGTTGTTTATGCAGGGTGTTTTCCCCATTAAGTTAGTCTGTCTGTCTGTCTGTCTGTCTGTCTGTCTGTCTCTCTCTCTCAGATATACAGTAATTTTAAGTACCTCTTCTGAATCTTTGGTTTTATAAGAATGGGATGTTAGAAGGTAGGTCCTAGAAAAAGCGTTTTCTTACAATCAGGTTTCAAAGTAGATATTTTGCCAGGTGTGGTAGTGCATGCCTTTACTATCAGCACTTAGGAGGTGGAAGCAGGCGGATTACTAAATTCAAGGCCTGCCTAGGCTATATATATCTTTCCAGGGTAGCAAAGATTACAGTGTAAGAGCCTGTCAAAACAAAACAAATTTACCAACAACAGTGGGTTTGTTTTATAAAGTCAGTCTTTGATGTTTAAGTTTTCACATCAGTAAATTTTTTCTTTCTAAAAAATTTTAATTTATTATAATTTATTCATACTACATCCCAATTGTTATCCCATTGCTTTCCTTTCCTACCCTCCATCCCTCTTCTGCCCTATTCCCTGCCACTAGACCTCTGACAGAGGGGTCCTTCTCCCCCACCATATGACCACAACCTACCAGGTCTCTTCTGGATAGCCTGTATTCCCTTCTTCTGCGTGCCCACAGGGCCTTCCCATCAAAGGAAGTGATCCAATCAGGGGCTCCAGAGTTCATGTCAGAGATAGCTTCCGCTTTAAACAACTTAATTAATGCACAATATACAGGTATACATTAAGGTGCAGTCTATGGTAAAGGCTCCATTGTTGGATCTGCTTTTATCTTGATCCTTATCTTGAATTAGTACCTCTTATTTGTACTTGTTTTTATGCATTTACCAGAATTTGCCTGACTGTTCAGTAAAAACACGGGCAAAATGAATTAACTACTAGCTCAAATGTTTAAAGGACAATACACTTGGCTTTGAACTTATATTATCACTGCTTTGTAGTGTCTTTTCTCAAAGAGAGTAAACATAGCCCTGTGGAAAAGCAATGTTTTGATTTTTCCTTTTTCATTTATTAAGCAACAAAGTAGCCTTGAAGGATTAGTTTTCACAGGAGCCTAGAGATATTTTCCTGTTTGTTTATTACTTTGGGAAATGGAATGTGTATAAATAAAGATAATCAGGCCGGGCAGGTTACTTGATGTTTGCTAACAGAAATTGACCTTTTCTTACAGATGTTATGTGAACTTCCAGCGGTGTGGCTTTAACCTGAGCTTTGGTCTGATGGGCTGTCTTAAAGAATGTAAAGTTTGGGTCTGCTGGCACTGGAGAGCAAGGCCATTTCTGCTCTATTCTGGGCAGCGTGAAGCTTTCCATGAACAATCCGATGTTTTTGCTTGGCTTGGGATCTGTCTATTGATGTGTTCATCTCAGAGGCATCTCTAGAGGATGTGAGTACTTAGGGCAAGAATGTTGTTTTCTGTTCTCATTTAATGGTTGAAGAAACTAATGTACAGTGAAATGATGTGGACAAAGCAGGGCAGTAAAATTGAGATCAGTGCGTTTGGTTCTTGTGTTTGAAGCCTGTTGTTTCACCATTAGCCACCCCACCTTGCTTATAGTATTCTTAAGTTCAGAATAATCTCTTCTTCCTGAGAACCTCTGAGGCTCCTTATTGATATCTTTCCCCCACTACATACCTTTGCATAGATTATCTATCAGGTATGTATGCATGTTTTATCTTCAGCCCCATTCTGTGAGGACCTTGAAGACTCAGGAAAGAGTCTATTCTTCAGTCTGCATGAAATTGTCAAACCTAGCTATTAAAGCTAATAAAAAAGTTATCTCAAATTCAGCAGCTGTGTAATGCAGACAATTATTTATTATGTATCTGTGAATAAGAACTCACTAACATTATTATTTTTCTGAAAGGGAAAAGCAGACATGTGCTTTAGTGGAAGCCAATGAAGGGACTTTTGTTGCCATGTAGACCAAATGCTTCTTTGCCTCCTGTGATTCTGGCATGAAATTTCTAGGATCAGAGAGAGGGTTTCTTTGAGGGGGTGTCCAAAAGAACCTCTTACAGCATTGAGAAAAGGAGGAATGAGCCCCAGGGCTCACGACTTTGTTTCAATTTTGAACATGCATCCAGGAGCTTTCTAGTCAGCTGGCCCTCGATAGGCTCATCTGTCTCAAACTTTTAACGGTATAAACCTCAACTACTCTACTTCTTATCTTCTCCCGATCCCAACCCAATTCATACTTATCAGCTGAAAAACTGATAGCCCCATGGTGGCCATCGTCAGCTTTCCTTCCGTCCAGCATGTCAGCACCTGATCTCTCCCCTCCCTGACAACTCGGTTTGAGCAATTTGAAGTTTAAACTATATTTTATCTCTGTACCTTCCTTATATTGGTAATAGAATAGGTTGGCTGGAAGACAGATTGTGAATGAGAAACTGTGTTGCTCCTAAACTGTGAACCTGGCTTTGTACTCTTAAAAATTGAGTCTGAAAAATGACTTCTGCTGTCCTGGTTTGGGGTAACTGCTGTTCCTGACCATTTTCATCTCACATTTGATATAGCACCAGTCATGGAAGCAGAGAAAAGTAGTGTAAGTTCCCTCTACACTATCTGCCCTTATGTGTCAAACCCAATGATTAGTTCTAGATTAAAGTTACAATGCCCTTGCTACTTTCAATTCTCTTTTTTCCATTTTAAAAATAATGATCCTAGGTTACATTTATTTTGGTTATTATCACATCCTGTGGGCTCAATATATTTGACTCTAGCAGGTAACCAAGTGAATTAGATATCATAACACAGATGGTAAATATCTCGCTGGTGTCACCGAAGCTTAGTAAGTAGAGTATCTTTGAAATATAGTAATGGGAGGAGAGCTCCAATTCGGTAGGCACAGATTTTGTTTAGTGAAAAAAGTCACAATAATCTTCTATGTCAATATCATTTATGCCTGTTCAGAAATCCAAAATCCTAAGTGTAGAATTTCCTGGAGATCATTGGAGTGTGAAGGAAAGGGGAAAGGGCAGATGTAATAATACTGTGAAGATGTGCTAAAAATCACTTGGCTCTACGGAAGGCATAAATGATTTATTTGTAATTTAAGTCATACAAGTGAACAGTTAGGATATATATTGAAATGATGAATTTTAAAAATCGAGGGGAAATTGTGTGCTATTTAACAGGACTTTTATTCACCCAAAAGGCAAAGTTGGACAAGTGTTTCATCTGCTGCCTTCAAATATATCTTCCAGAGTTATTAAGGTCTGCTAGCAATAATGTTTATTTTGTAGCTACATTTTGACTGACAAAGATGATTTTTGATAAGATGGAAAGTGTAATTAAGGAGAACGTAGCTATGTCTTTTCAGGGTGTGCAATAGTAAGGGAAGTACAAGTAGGTGTAGTCACTATGTTATCTGGGTTCTAGATTTATGAGTATGGAGAATGATTTCACAACAAGGCCAGATGTCTCGAGCGATCTCAAGACAGGCTCTTCCTGTCCATCAGGAATTGAACATACACGTATGGCTCTGAGGATCAGAGCTAGACTGAGGGCCTAGAAGCTGACAGAAAACATACTGCAGCTTAAGGTAAGAAACAACATTCTAACTTCCAAAACTGTCCAGCGGTAAAAGTGGGCTAGAAACTTATTCGTCAATTGATGCCGTCTAGTAAAAACTAGATGCATTTGTACCTAAACATTTGGGAACTGATCTGACCATCAGATGAGTAACTACACTATATGATTAATAGTTCTTTTCAATACTGGGAGGTGCCAATTATTGACAAAAACAGTTAAGATAGCATGGGTATGGTCTTTGTTCCTTTACACTGCAGTGAATAACAGCACTGTCTTAACATATTTTTCTATAAATTGTCTTTTTACTTCTACTGCCACTGTAGTTATTAGAAACATTGCTAATGAAAGCTTCTACTTGGTCTCCTTTCTCCAAAAGGTATATATTTAGTTTTCCCTGATTCAACATTTCTCCACCTAGTGGCAAATACCACCCTGGCAAAACACTGATAAGGCCCCATCTGACTGTCACCATTTAAACAAGGTAGAGATTTGCTTTCTTGCAGCATAGTTCAACTCTGGAGGTCCCCAAATTAATCAGAAACCCAGTTTTCTAATATCTCTCCACTCCAATATTGTCAAAATGGTAAGATGATTCTTAGAAGTCTGGACAACCTGTTTTCATTCTCAGCAAGAATAAGAAAAGCAAAGGATAATGAAATGGCCCTGGAAATCTTGTTTTTGTCCCAGTGAGCACATCTGTTTGCAGATGTGGTCGGAAGTGGAGTTCTGCAAGACATGTTTCTCAGAGTTCTGTTATTAAACATTAAAGAAAAAAAATACACACAAAGTGAAAATTTCATTTCTTGCAATAGGCAGCAGGTTTCAGTTATCCATAGCTGGACAAATGATGATTAATTTTCTTGCACATATATAATATTCAATGACGCACAGCCAAGGTCTAACAGGTTCATAGATGTTCTGACCAAATGTAAAACATAGCATCCCTTAAAAAACACCACTACCATTTATTTGTCCAACAATGAGTTAGAGAAGACACTGAGCACAACTTAGAAGAGGAATGGGTGGATAACAGCTGGTCTCTGTGGCCTCAGCCTCCACCTATAACTTATCTGTCCCCCCCTGAATAAAAGAGAAGATCTATAATTAATGGCTGTATGTTTCTTAGTAGAGGGCAAGCTTCTTCATGTGACCTCTCAGCCCTATCAATGTAATTACTCATTTTTTCCATTAATCCAGCAGCTCAGCTTTGTAAGTACATATGAGCTTGTGGTTTGGGAACATAAAAGTGACGGACTACATATAGCATGTGTAATACTATCTGGGGATACTTTCTGGGGAGCACTTTTCATATCTTTAGTTTAATTCATAGGCTCTTCAATAATTGTTCCCCAGATAAGGACTCATGGTATAATATATTTTGTTCTTTGCTATTGAGAAAGGTGGCTATCAAAGGTTGAGAGGGAAAATGTTTCTAACTATGAACCAATCTAATCAAAAGTTATAGATGATTAGAGTTAAAGGAGTCAGTTTTAAATGGTGGCAGTCATTAACACCAGGAAGAATGAAGTGAGGAAGGGGCACTGGGGAGACCATGGGTTTTTAGTGATGAGGAACTTGAAGTTTCTTTATTGGCTTTGCAATTTTGCAGCTCAAAAATAAAAGCTATTATGGTAATCTAAGAATACATTTCTTTATAATCAAATGCAAATAACAGTATCCACTTTCCAGCCTTATTGGGGGACAAGTGATAGCACACTCAGTAAGTTCTCATTTAATTAGTGTTTGCACTAGGAATAAGGTATCAGCATTAAAAAAAGAAAATCTCATCAGGTAGAAGAAAACAGGGAAATAGAAACCATAGTAAACATTCTTTTTGACAGGATCTTTGTTGTAAGATAAAATTAATGGGTAGAAGTTGGAGAAGAAATGGAATTTATATGCCTTCTCACTAAATAACCCTGAGCTATATAGTAGCCATAAAGGGGAGCAAGTAACTTCATTACAGGGACCCTGTGGAAGTGATCTTAACAAAGCATGTGCATAGACTGTGCCATTTGTGAATAAGGCATGGGCATCATCAATGTCTAGCCCCCCCCCCCCCGCCCGCCACCCTGACATAGTGCACTAACAGTGTACCACTTCGGTGGTATTGTGTGCAAGCCAGCAAACCCACTGGAGCTTTTTTTCTGTAGCATTGTTACAGAAATCACAACTTCCTCCTTCGGAGGATGTATTAACAAAAGTAAAGTGAAAGAATTCTGAAAAACAGCAGCAGCAACAACAACAACAATAACAGCAACAACAAAGGAACAACAAAACCTCCACCCATCTTTTTCAAAGGGGTGGAAGGTATGAAAGACAGCGAAAGCCTATAAGACCCTCACAGATGAGAAGAAACTAAGAAAAGCATCAATTAAATGGCATGCTCCACTATGAAAGGAACACTAGAGAGAAGACTAGGAAAATTTTGTTAGGACGAGTTAGTAGTATTTGTGGCAGTGTGGTTTTCCTGAGTCTGCTCACTGTAATCTGGTCAGGTAAAAGAACACTTTCCTAGGAAGCAAGCAAGGAATAAATGAGAACTCCTAGCATTAATTTTACAATTCTTCCATGAATCTAAATGTACTTGAAAATGAAAACTTAAATGCAGCCAGTCTCCAGTGATTCTCACAGGCGACCAAGACTGAGGAGTCTAGCTTAGGATGTACTGAATCCTCAACAGAAGCTAGCTGTTTCTAAACGTGCCTGCAATGTCATGCATGAGCAACCAGCTGGCTGTTAAGGAAGTGTGATGCATTTTTTATGTTTACTTGACCTTGGAGTGTCTTTAGAGATAGTGATGGTGAGCACATTCAAATAGAATGTAGTCTTGGAAAGTATTAGTAGTCAAAAGAGACGTCTGTATGAATTAGTAGGAATTTGATGTCCCCCTAATCCCCCCAGGGAGGAAATAAGAGAACACCCCCCACTTTCTTAATGAACTTTGCACATCAAGCACGTCAATGGCATTCACCCTCTCTTAAAAGCTTGAGTTAAAAAAAAAAAAAAAAAAAGGGCCTGTGTTCTTCCTAATTTTGTGATATGTTGTTTTTTTTTTCTTTTTGTTCTTTTTTTAAAATGATTTTACGTTTGATTTGTTGTGTGAGGGATAAAATTGTCTTCATAATACTATTCTTAGATGTTGAACAATATCTAGAGCTGAGGAATTGTCTTAATTTAACTGAGAAGGAAGGAGACAAAAAAAAAAAAAAAAAAAGGAAAGACCAAAAAATGAGAGGAAGATTTGTAACTATTTTCAAGGCCCAGAATTAGAAGTGTTTCCTTTAAGTAGCCAATATTAAATCAATAATTAAATAAAAGTTCCTTTATTCCATATAAAGCACAAGGGAGCTTAAGGAGAAAGACTTCTATCATTATGTGCCTGTTTGTAAGATATTAATCACAACCTGTATGGGCATGTCTGCCTCACTTGTAAACACACATCATTTGGAATAACAATTCTATTCTATTTTATTGCAGCTTAAAGCTTTTATGTTTTGCAAAAGGATTTGTTGGTAAGAGTGTTAATTTATATGTTTTGAAATGGGAAGTTTTGAGTATTTTAATACTCGAGGTGAGGATTTTCACGAGCTGATGGAGACTTTTAGTCTGTGGACTCAGTGACTACAATGCCACTACTCCGAATAGAACCTGGCTGTTCCTGTTAGCTGCCTCATCTTTGCTCATGTTTTTGTCATCTGTAACTCGGCATAACAAGGGTGCTTTTCTCAAGTGGTATTATAAGCAGTGGTGAGCAGTTGTTCTTTTTAACAAAAGTATTCGATACATGGTTAGTTTTAAATATATATCACTATTTTTTTTCTGATATGAATTTTAAAAACCTCAGAGGAATAGATTAAAGACAAAAAAAATACCTATACCCAGTTCTGGGGAAACTCAATATAGAAAGTAGCCCTACATTATCACTTAGGTATTTTGGACATGCTTTTGATATACTAAAGTTTGGTGATCATTGTTGACTAAATGAATTAAATCATACTTTTACCAATACCCTCAGGTCTTTTGCCCCACCCACTCCTGACCTACATTAAGCCATCTTTCCTTGAATCCACATCGTTTTATTCCTGATCACTAGAGCATCGCTGGAGCAAGCTCCATGTCTGAGCTTACTCTCTCACTTTAGATTATCACACTCCCTCAAAGGGCCTTCAGCATCACTGAGAAAGTGTCTCCCGAGTAACTGTGTTTCCCTATCAAGCCCGATTTTAATTTCAAACTTGCAATTTTCACACCTCCCACCCTTTCATTCTTAACTGAATACCTCACTTCTTGTTTCATTCAGAAAATAGAAAACACAGAATGAAAACACCATCTGCCCACAACTAAATCTAGAAAACAGTTCATTTGCCCTCATCATCGTAATGTTTGCACCTGTTACTATGGAGACCATTCTCCTTACTGGTACCCTACATCCTCATTCTCAAGGATACTGTGTTTTCTGGTCTTGCCCCTCACCATCTCCATGACAATTCTAAACCTGTCCAGACACATCCTTTCTAAAAATTCAATCTTCCTTTAGTATGAATTTTCCTTCTGCTAGGTAGATTTTTCTAGGTCTCTTCACAGCCCCATTTTACGTATGCTCACATGTGCCTTGCTATCTGCACCTTTTTGTCCTTTAGGTACTTTTCTTCCCTCGGTGATCTGGTTTCATCTTCTCTTTCAGAAAAGATGGTAGATGTGTTTTTTAGCTCAGCTAAATTCAGTGGATATACCTGGGAAAAGCCATTGCCCTAAACTCCAATTCATGAGCTCTAGTTCCAATCTTTCAGCAAATGAAAATTTGATATCTAATTTAGGTTCCCATTTATAATCTGAGAAAAAGGCAAGAAAAGGACATCACCTATAAAACCTTTGAAATCTAGCATTTCCATGAATTTCCTGAGAATACTGGAAAATAAGCAAGGAATAGACATTGGAACTAAGTGAGAAGACACACTTTTGGGAATGACTGGTTATTTGGCATTATTAAGTGTGGCTTATGTTGATATTAAGCTTATTGGATTATATCAGTGAAATAAGCTTCTTGACTCACAAGCAAAGACACTTCTGATTAGGTGGAGGCCTTAGTGCACGTAGGCTGAGCTGCCATCTCGGGCAGCAGATGCTGACCTGAATCAGGCAGGTGTAGCTCCCGTCTAAATGGCATAGCCAATGTGTAGATTAGATTAAGTGGAAAATAATCTTTTCATCCTCATTAATATTTGCCTCAAAACAAGCAGATCTTTAACATATGGAGTGAAAGTAATTGAATTTGAGGAACTCAAGAAATTGACAGAGAAATGTGTCAGATGGCAGACAGAAACGGAGAACAGGATTTGGAGTCAAAATAACTTGCGAGTTTGGTAGAAATCTTATAAAGAAGAAAAATCAAGAAATGTTTTGTTCAACTTTGAATGATTTCCATGAAAACACATATTTTTTTTAAAAGGGGGGAATTTTGGTGTGTAAAGTTAACTGTTAGGTATTTGGTAAATTTACTCTTGAATTACAGGAATCATCTCATTTTCTAATGGTGCTGTTGGCTCAACTTCTAATCTTCATCTTGAATTGCTAACACTTTCCACTGCTTCAACCAGAGTCCCAAGCAGCAGTGCCTCTTACCTAAGCTACTGCAATTGCCTTCTGGTCTCCCTCTGATTTTCCCTCTACGCAGAAGACAGAATGACCTTTTACATACGCAAATCAAATCATAGCAGTCTCCTGCCTGAAATCCTACAGTGGTTCCCATAGCAATTATGTAAAATCCGCATTACTTCTCATGACTTGCAGGGATCCTATGTAATCTCATCCAAACATCTCTCATCATCCTTCCTTCAATTATACTTTGGCTGTGTCTCAGCACATCTTGGTTTTCAGGGATGCGAGTTTTATTCCTTTTGCCCCGAAACCCTTGCTCTTCTTTCTCTTATCTCCATTTATACGTCACTCGTTATCTCCTCAGGAAGGTATCATTTTCTAAATCAGTATGGAGCCTCATTTTCTCATCTTCTTGCCTTCTTTTCTTCATAGCAAATGTTACACTTCACATCATTTTCCCAAAGAGCAACCTGAAGCCAATAGAGTTATTTAACCGTTTCTCTACTATTTGAAAACCATGTTCATTTTTTCCCCAAGAAATCAAGGTTATCTGAAAGCATTGATCTGTCAAGCTAATCTAATCCATAAAGCTGACTTTGTTCATCAATATAGCCATGGCTATCTGTCCATAGGAGAGGGATCACTAGATGTAGGGATCTAGGAACTGAACTTCAACACTCTCTGGTACCATTGTCCTCGCCTTGAATAGAAAAGGATCAGTTTAAAATAGGTAGCTAGCCACAACGAAAGCAAACTTGTACCTCACCTTTTCTTTGAAGGGCCAAGATATTTTTTTTCTTACATTTTAGAATCTAGGTATAAATCCATGAAATCAATGGAAACTGCACTTCATGGTTTTTTTTTTCCCCCTACACCAATCCTTAAATGAAAGATCTTGAAATCCAGTTCCTTTTAAAGTACTTATTCAGTGATTAAAAACTAATTGCATATTGAGTAAGAAAGCAACAATAGTATCTGTATTGATATTTGTATTGCAAATCAGTGCACAGCACACTTTTGTCTAAGTGTGATGTTGTGTCACTACGAGACGGCCACTGATGTGACGAGGCCCTTAAAGAAGTATGTGGCCTCTGTGCTCATCATGCTACCTGCTGTACTGATTAATATTGATTGTTTGCTTAAGAGGATCTAGACCACTGGTTCTGAACCTTCCTAATTCTCTGGCCTGTTAAGACATTTCCTCATGTTGTGGTGACCACATTATTTAATAGCTACTTAATAACTACAATTTTTGCTACTGCTGTAAACTGGAATACAAATATATGATATGCAGGATGTCTGATATGTGACCTCCCCGAAGGGATTGTGACCCACAGATTGAGAACCACTGATCTAGAGTCATTGCCGAGACAAGCTTATAGGCATGTCTGTGAGGGATTATGCATAGTAGGTTAACTGAAGTGTGACGATCTACTTGAAATGCAGAGAACCAACTAGAAATTTCACACTTGGACAAAGCAAAAAGGAGATAGCAAGCTGAGCATAGCCATTCATTTCTCTCTGCTTCCTGACTGTGGACAAGATGACCAAACACCTACATACAGTTGCTCAGTACACCTTTCCTACCACCACAGACTGAAAGTGAGAGCAAGCCCTTCATTCTTTTGCTGCTTTTTGTCAGTTATTTTATCTCAGCAATGAGTCAAGGAACTAGCAGACCCTTGGATGCACAGCAGCAGCCTCATCATCTTTCTTGCATAGCACTTATTGTGAAAGCTCTTGCTTGCCTGTGCCTTTGCTTGCTAGCCTTGTTCCACCAGAAGGAAAGGTGCACGAGGACAGAGATATGCCTGCTCTGGGGCTGTGTCACTCATATCTGGAACTATGCCTGCTGCTTATTAAATATTTTTTGCCCTGGCTACTGAGCTGTCTGTTTCCTAACATCAAAGTCAACTTTTTATATTCGGTTTAGTGCAATTAATATTTCTCCCTCTGAGTTGGGTTCCTACTAGACTTTGCCCATTGGAGACACCAGAGGAAAACTGAAGGGCCAGGGAAGAAAAGAACCCTTTGTTCTTCATTTTTCTGTTTATTCTCTCAACACTTCTGTGGCAACATCACTTCATTTTGGTAGATCAAGTTGACTCAGCAGCAACTGCTTCCAGCGTCTAGGTTTCCACAACATCAGCATCAGCCTGAAGTTTCCTTTTCACCCCCACCAAAAAAAAAAAAAAAGCCCCATAACCCTTCTCAAAGATTGTTTTCTGAGCCAGTTAAGACAAAAGGCAATTGCATGTGATAGCTTATCATTTTTAATAGCCACCTTGTAAAAGTAGAAAAGAACTGGGTGTAAGAAACATATGCTACTTAACCCAGTGTATCAAAAATATCATTTAAAAAATTGAGTTGAATTGACACACAACTGAAATCCCAGTATTTTGGAGTGGTACACAGGAGGAACAGAAAGTTGAGGCCATCCTCGGCTAGGTAGTGAGCTGGGGGTGAGCCTGGGCTACATAGGATACTCATAAAGACACAAAAAGTATTAATCAATGTAAAAATTTATAGAGGGATTTTAATCCAGAAACATGGCTACTCTGGCTAAAAAGCAGACACACCCTTAGTACATACCTTTAATACTCCTGGCTGGAATACGTCATTAGTATACACTTTTAATTCCAAACAGCAAGGATAAGGTTAGTTTGTAGAAGGAAGCAAGTATGTTTGAAAGTGATGTGTAATTGATAGGCAGACAAAATAATGAATCAGAGACAGATTTGACCCAATAGTATATGCCCAGCTCTCATGAGGTGGCCTTGGGAGAGCAGTTCAGAAAGAGAGGGAGAGGAAACAGTTTTTACCAGAAGAGTTTTGCAGAGACAGATTGAAGAGAGAACAAGCTAGACACAAGTGAAGACAGAGCAAGCCAGAGAATGAGAAGGAGCCAGAAGATTAGAACAGATTGCTAGAGTACAGTTAGTTTGAGGCCAAGTGAAGCAGTTGAGTCAGAAGTTGAGGTAAGCCAGTTCGAATCAGTCAGCTTGGAGACAAATTTGAGTTAGAAGAGCTGAGTTGAACCAGTCAGCCGGAGTTCAGGAATACCTAGAAAACAGCCAGTTACTCAACAGTAAGCCTCAGAGATGACAATTATATCTGGCAAATAAAAGATACTTTTACAAAAATTAGTACTGTCTAATGCTAACACCTTTTTCATATTAAGTCTTTGAAATCTAGTCTATTCTTTACTTTTTCAGCTCAGCTGACCAGTCACATGATACATGCTGTGAATACCCTTGTGACTAGTTCTAGCTGTATTAGTCAATTCAATTAAAAGTGTAACTTTTCCAACATCTTCCCATGCTCTGTATCCCCAGGGGAGGCAGTAGCTCTCTGGGTTTATCATTTCTATGACACCTACACATTTGCAGTTCTGTACAGCTATCTGTTTAACATTAACTCCATCTTAATAATGAATGTGCTTTCTACCTGAGCCAGATCATGTGTATTTCTGTTCAACAAATGCAATGACAAAGCTAGAAAAATGAGATGTTTGATAAACCAAACTGTGACACAGACAAAACAGCTTTATTAGGAACAAGGAAGGAATTTGAGAACTCCCAAAGAAGCAGAGGTTGGCAGAATGACCATGTAAATTGAAGTCAGCTCACACCGTGGTGTGTGGGCAGCTTCGCAGTTTGGTCACTTTTTCGCTTCACTCTCCTTTTTTCCCTTCACATCACAAACAGAGATGCAATTATTATCTGATGGATTTTGGCCAAGGCTTTTATAAAAGCACAAGATGGGTTTTGGAATTATCCATGTTTAACATCAAAACAAGTTGTAATATCTTTGCCCTTAGCAATCTGGGTAAATTTTAAAGCATTCACCCTTTGTAGGCCTAGTTGTCAGCTGCTGGGTTGATATAAAGTTTATATGATTAAAAGTTAAAAACAAGCAAATTGATAAACAAAGAACTATCCATTTGCTTGATTATAGTATCATGGAAATCAATTTAATTATGTTCAACCTATCAACTCCATTCTGCCAAATTGCTTTTTTGTATGCAAATACAGCTTTGGTGGTCAATGTATTTTATAGTAGAAGCACAGAATATGATTGCAAAATATTTCTTTTCACCATATGCCACATGCCAAGCAATGAAACCCTATCTCCTCTGGGTTTGTGCAAAGGATTATAATTGTTATTGCCATTATTCGTTATTGTTATTTTGGGAACAGAAAGCCATGGGCTGGAGTGGTTCTGATTTCATGAAATCAAGCAACAGGGGGTCTGGAGTAATAAAACTCCATCAGCAATGTGCTTCCAAGTATGCATGAGACCTGAGTTCATGGCCCAGTACCAAGGTTAAAGAACATTGGGCCTAATGGTGCCTTTATAGCCCAACACTGGGGAGACAAAGACAAGACACTCCATGAAGCTCCCTAGTCAGTGAGGCTAGCCTAAATGATGAGGCTCTCGTTCTAGAACTAGATCCTGTCTCAAGAAAAAAAAATGTGGGTGTTTCCTGGAGAATAATGACAGCCAAAGTTGACTTCTGACCTTCAAGTACACACATATCCACTTGTGTACCTTCTCCCAGAAACACACACACACACACACACACACACACACACACTCCTTTCAATTTTTGGTTCTCCCATTCTCTGCTATTCTTTTGCTACTTCTTCTTTTCTTTCTACTTTGAATAATCATTCTATTTGTTACGTAACGAGTTGTCTCTTGTAGATCTCTCATCTTTCCCATGGACCTGCTTCAGTTTGAATGCCTCATTATGACATTCTGTAAATTCCCACTCTTCCACTCGTTGGGCCATACTCTCATCTTTCCATTTTCAATAGTATAGATTTTCAGCACTTAAATCAAGACTTTTCTCTTGGAGGCAGCGTGTGAACCTTGGTTAATCCTCTGTGAATGTTCCGTTATTGCACCACTGTGGAAGGCAGGAGGGAGGTGAGCCTTGTGCAGCTCCCAGAGGGTTCAATTTGGTGTCTGATCTAGAAATCAGATAGGCCTTTTGCTTATTTCTTTATTAAGACTGGAAGGTAAAGGCCCTGTCTCTCTCACATAATAGTGCCCTGGATTTACACAGTGCCCTTTTCCTCAGGATCCAAAGGCATCTAATCACATTTTGCCCAGGGTCTCACAGTGTCCAAGGAAATAAATGCTTGCCAATATACCTGAGTGCTAAGGAGAAGCAGAGTGGGGCAAATAGGATTTGCTCAGTGGAATGGAAACAGCTGTAATAGGCTCGCATCTCCTTTCAGGTTTGTTTGGTCTTCCAGGGAATCTGTGTTTGGATGAGCACTCTTCCTGTGTACTCGCTGCAACCAGATGCTTGCTTCCTTGGCAGAGTTGCATGCTATGCAAATCAGTAGCTCTGGGAGATGCAAATCTCACAGGCTGAATGGATTTTCTGTGGGCCAAAGGGCATTTACAAATTAATTGCAAAGCTGCGCTATGACATTGTTGTGAAGTAGGCTAGCAACTTGCCCAAAGTCACTTTGCTTATGAAGGTTGGGCTTGAGGAAAGAGTACCCCTTTCTGTGAGCCTTCCTGCATCCCCATGACTGCACACTGATTTCTGAGTTTACTGGTGAGTCATAGGAATTAAAGCGCTGACCATACAATCTCAGTTGTAACAGGAAACCTAATTTGCATTGAAAAGAACACAGTCACTTCTCCACCTTCCATTGTAGTCTCTGTAGGCTCAGCTGAGCTGATTCCACACAAATTTCACAATTTCCTCTGTTGTGAAGGTTCTCCTGAGACTGTTCAGCCCCTTTGAGTTAAAGCAATTAAAGCTATAATGCCTTTATGGGACTATATGCCTGAGGCCCTGAGCACGCTGCATAGAACTGTAAAGTTGAATACAATAAGTGAGAAAGAGAAATTTCTCTTTTTCATATCGAACATCTGCGTGATCTCCAAGTGGCCCTGAACAACACAAAATCATTCACTTGAGGTTCTGAAGGTCAAGCCTCCAAGTAGCACCACTGAGATTAGGGCTGAGATCAAGGTGTAAGCAAGGTTTTGCTGGAGCATCTTAGCTCTTCCTGCCTTCCCTGGCTGTATCTGAATTATTTGACTCTTCTGTCTCCATGGTCATGTTCTTCTTCCAATTCCCCCTCCCTCTCCGCCTGCCATGTGTCTTTCTTACGAGGACACTCATGATTGCATAGTAAGTCCATCTACATAACTCAACATCATTTGCCCCTCACAGGACTATGGGAACACTAACCCTCACTTCATAGTAAGAGCACTGAGGACTCAAGGGTAGGGAAAGCAAGGCATCAGTGCAAAACAGCAGGATCTGACCACCATGCCTGTTGCCATGCCTTCCATGCCAGGATGGGCTGTGTCTCTGTGGAGTTGGAAGGTAAAGAGAAGTCTTTCTTCCTTAAGTGGCTTTTCCCACAGTCTTCTATTGAAATAAGAGGATGTGCTCAGTCCCGATGCGACTTTATGTGCTAGGGTGGGCTGATACGGGATGGGGGGCGTCTCCCCTTTTCTGGGAAGAAGGGCAGGGGAGTGGGAGAGAGAAGGAGAGGATGGAACTGGGAGGTGAGGAGGGAGGGGGCTGCATTTGGAATTGCCAAGTGAATACGTAAATGAACTTAAAAAGAAATGTAACTAATACTGGAGAGGAACTTTCTGAGAAGAGAGGTTTCAATAGGGAAGAAGGCAGAAGAGAGGGAATGAGAGGCAAAAATGACTAAAGCTTATTCTATAAATGTGTGACATTAATTAGGGGGTTCATCCCTGGGGCAGACTGATTCTCTTTTCTCAGCAGTCCTTAATTACTTGTAGCTCTTCACCTAAGGTGGGGCCCCTGGCCAAGTATAAAAAAACATGTACATATGAGAAACACTAAATAGACTCAGCAGGCTGTACTTATGTTCATATATGTGTAACAATAACAATAAAATATATAAAATAAAAAAATAGAAATCTATGAAACTGCAAAACAGTATTCTTCTTGTGAAAAGTCTTACCTAAAATAATTCAAGTAATTTCTTTTTTAAAATTTGTATTCCAGTGAACACTAGTCAGTTTTTAACCTACTCATTGTGTTTGTTGTGTTGGTTCTTCTGTACTTATCGGAGAATTTTCTGGTTAGTCCCTGTATTTGCCAGGCTATACCCAAAGGCAATAATGGAAGAATATTACTTTTCCCAGACTCAAGCTTATCAACATACATTTACTGGATTTATACATTTGACCATTCAGAGAAGCAGGAAAAAAAATAAAGTTCTCTGGAGCATCCACTGGGTTGGCTTGCTATGTGGGACTTGGGGGAGATTTTTCCTTATGAACGGCTCTCTTGCCTCTTCTCCCTTCACATTATATAATTGATATTTTTAGTACCCCGTGGCATCTACATCTCCTCAAAAGTCTGTGCTTCTTCTATTTCCTTCAAAGAGACTCTCAGGGAGGTATGTTTAGATTTTCACTGTCATTTCGCTTTGTTTCCTTAGGGCACAAGCTATTTTCCTCCTATTTTTTTTTTTTGGTCTCAGTGGTTGATGTAATAAAAAACAAAGACCAGAAGATCCTGGAAACATTCTGAAATTAGATACCATTCATCTTCTGCAGAGGAGTCTCTTAAGAGAAATCAGAAGTATTTTGCAGATTTCATGCAGATGTGAAAGAGGTGGCAGTGTGTTCTCAGATTTAGATGGGGAAGAATCAAGTCCTCTTGGTTTAAGACGAGGCATGAGATGCTTCAGTTCTACATTCAAGGGGTGAACCATGGGGTGTGGGGCCTTGTGATAAGCAGTATAGAAACTTCTTTGCATTTGAGCAGAATCAGAACCTAGCTCAGAAACACATCAGGTCCACTGGGGCCTTCTTTGTTGTTTTGTAAGTGAGTTGTAATGCGTATGGGGAACAGTGTCACACGTTTTAGTCATTGTTCTTATGTTTACAGGTAATTTAAAAATTTTTTCCCTAGGTAGAATGTTGAACATTCTATTTTTCAATAGAACAAGAAAACAAACAAACAAAAAAACCAAAACAAACCTACTAACTGAACAGGAAGTTTCATTTTGTCCAGTAGTCTTGAATGATCATTACAAATAGTCAGATGGGTAGCTGTCATGGGTGACTTGTTAAGATGTATAAATTACCATAGCAATTAGGTCTCACAGATCTTGGAGACAAAGCCCACAGTATAAAGCGATGAGGAACCTAGAGAGCAATGTTGTCCAGTTCTCATCCTCATAACTAAGTGCCATCGCTTCAGTTTATCTGCATCTGCTCAAGTCATCACCATTGTTCAGGCTCAGGCTATCACCACACCCCATCAGAGAAGCTCTAAACTCTCCATGGTTTTTGCTTCCCCTTCTCTAACAGCCTGTGGTCTTTCTAAAACCCACATCATGAGATTCCTTGGTTGAAAGCTTCCAGGACAGCACACAGCCCTGAGAATAAAAAAATCTGAACTCCATGGCTTGTCCTGTCACATTTTCTGATAGTGCCATTGATCCTTTCAGCCTTACCTCTCGTGTCTTCTGGTGTGGTGCACAGTAAATTGTGCTGACATGTTTGAGAGCACCTAAGATATGCTCTTTGCAGATGCTGTTAGATGTTAGACTGGATAGCTCTACATCCTCATTCTGACTCTTGTCCTAGTTCTTCTGCCACCCCCCCTTTTTTTTTTTGAAGCTCTCAATTTAAACGGACCTCACTTGCAATCTTTAGAAAGCTGAATTCTCAGATTCAATTATGCTCTTTCCCCCTGTTTGCTCAGGTTTAACATTTAGCACACTTTGATCTTTGATTTTTTTCTTTTCTTTTTGATGCACCTGACAAGTGATTGTTTGTGCTGTCCATTGTGTTAATCTGATGGCAAGGAAGCAAACATTTATTCATTTATTGGCTGAATGAGAGAAGCCCCATTAAAATGGTGTGTGTGTGTGTGTGTGTGTGTGTGTGTGTGTGTGTATGAGAACAGACAAGAAAAAGACAAAATGGATACTGAATGGAAGTCTGAGGTCCATGTAGAACCCTGTTCTATATTCTGCACTGTCAAATTTTGGGATGGAGAACAGGGAATCCATAAGGAAGAGTGGGGGCATGGAAGGACCTGGAGGGGATAGGAACTCCACAAGGAGACCAGTGGTGCCAACAAATCTGGGCCAGGGGTGGTGGGGCTGCATAGACTGATACACTAACCAAAGACCATGTATGGTGAGGACCTAGACCTCCTGTTCAGATGTAGGTGATAGGCAGCACAGTCTCCATGGGTCCCCTAAAGTGGGGAGTAGGGCTACCTCTGACATGGACTCTGGTGCCCACTCATTGATCACTCCCACCTGGTCACCTGATGGGGTGGCTTTGCCAGGATGCAGAGCAAGAGGATGTAAGCAGTCCAGAGGAGACTTGCTGATGATAGGGGAGGAGGACTCTCCATCTCTGAGGACTAGCAAGGAAGGAGGGGGAAAAGATGGAGGAAGGCTGAGACCTGGACGAGATGAGGGAGGGGGCTACAATTGGGATGTAAAGTGAAAAAAAGAAAGAAAGAAAAGAAAAAGAGGGAGTAGAAGAGAAAGAAAGAAAGAGAGAAAGAAAGAAAGAAAGAAAGAAAGAAAGAAAGAAAGAAAGAAAGAAAGAGGCAGGCATATTAACAGTACAACCAAAACTTGGAACTTCCTTCTCTCCATAGCACTCTAAATTGGTCTTAATAAGTGATACCTGCTATCACCTAATCTTTTCCTCTAGCTTTAACTCCTATAAATTAACTGTAATGGTTTCATGTTTTCTCGCGTATTCCTATAAGAGTTTTTGAAGAACATTTGCATTTATTTTTTTTTTTAAGACCAGCTTAATGCATTTTAATGGCAAACTTACAGAGCTAGTACAGAGAACAGAAAAGATTAAATTAAGAGCACTTTCATACAGGACCACTCAGAAAAGTGTTGTGGGTGGGTGGTGAAGTATGCAGCAGGGTAAAATGCTACAAACAACTTTCAAGTGTTGTCAGAAGAAATGTACTTGTTTTAACAAACTCTAAATGCTGGAATTACCAGAAAAATATAATAGTTCAACCAAATTTGTTATAAAATTGAACACTTTTACCTATCAAGGGGTGAGACACGTAGATCTTCCAGAGTGACAAAACTCACAGTGGAGCTGAAGGATGGAGAAGAAAACAAACAAGCAAACAAATAAAACAAATATACAAAGCAGAGAAGAGTCATAAAATAAGGTGCAAACGCTGGAGCAAATGACACCACATTTTCCTCCTTTCTGGAGACTCCAGTATACAAGAAGTCCATGCATACAGAAGTACATATGTGTATATGGATTTTGTAGTAAGACGCTATAGAAACCTAGTTTGCTTCTATCTAACCCTTGACAACAATGTTTAGCTTTGTTTGTTTCTTTTTACTATTTTAAATCTTCAATAGATTGATATGTTGTCAAATAAAAACCATTTTAAAAAGCTGAAGCAAAAGTGTTGAATGTGTCCACTGTATTATATTAGTGTATATGAATACTTTATACCCCAACACTTAGGTTAAAATTCATACACAATTAAAGCAAAGAAAACAAAAACTGAAGTACCTAAATTCTTTGTGTCCAATTTCCCCACCTCTAAACATCAACAGATATGCTTTAGAAATACAGATTTATTTTGAAGGCCAGTGTGATTTTCTTTCACTGGGAGGAAACATCACAGAATCAGAAGTTCAGCAGGTTTCTGACAGCATCTAATTTCCTGGATGGCCACATTGTCAGGTCTGTATAGATGAGGGCTTTTCTCCTCTACCAGTAGGATGCATCCTGGCAAGTGGCTTTTGTAGCCAGTAGCTTCCTTAGCCCTTTCCAGTGGGTAGAATTGTGGGTAGCCTGTTTTTTTTTTTTTTTAATACAGGAAGGTCTATTTTCCCATAATATTCTTAAACCCTCAATATAAATGGTTATATGCATAGATCGTGTGTGTTATTCGACTGCATATCTAAATTACCATAGTAATTAGGCTCCCCAGACCATGGTGGTGAGGGGAGCATGATACAGAGGTATGAAGAAAAACCCAGGGAGCAATTCTGATGGTTTTCCACTCTCATTACCCATGCTTTACAAGCTATGACACAAGACTGCCGTAGAGTCTTTTCCTTGGAGGTCAATGAGCCAGTGGCCTTGCTATTCTTAGAAGATGGCTGCTAAAACACACCAAGTTGCACATTTCATTAAAAAACAAGAAAACAGAACACTCATGCTTTCATGATTCAGACCATGGACAGAGAATGCGGCTTTCCAGTAAGAAAGGACTCTACTGCTAATTCATCGAGGTAACAAGTAGTGTATGAATGGAATCTAGTTCATCATTGCTTCATTTGTAGAGTGAAGCATTTTACAAAACAGTGGACTTTCACCCCTTTACTTGCAGGCATCTGAAAGCCTTAAGCCAAAGTGAAGAAAACTAAATATTTAATAATAAATAGATTTTACTAAAAGATTTGTTTTTGCTGTTTCCTAATAACTTAAAATGTAATTAAAAATGCACCCTCCAGTTATTGAATTGTTTCTGAAGGTCTGTTAAAGCAAAGTAATTATCAGGGAGACAGAGAATACATAATCAACTTTCTCTAGCTGCTATAGATCTGTCGGGCCTTTTCTGGTGCATTTTCTGTTGGACAAACTAGCCAGGCATGGCAGCTTATGCCTGTAATTCTAACACTCTGGAAGTAAAGGTGGAAGGACCTTTGTGGGTTTGAGGGTCGTCTGAGCTACAAAATGAGTTTTAGGACATCTAGGAACACAGTAAGATCCTGTCCAAAAGGGAAAAAGAAAGAAAGAAAGGAAGGAAGAAAGAGAAAAATATAGCATATAAAAGAATGGCTTCCTTCCTCATCTATTTAATCTATGCACATGTCACAAAGAAATGGCCAGTTGAGGTATTTGCAGCTGTATAGAGATAAACATGGCAAATAATCATGAAAAAGAAGTTTGATACCATGGTAGGATCTGGGTCCAGTGATGTGAGAACAAGAAAAGATTAGGAGTAGGAAAGGTTGTTTGCCTTAAGTGGGGCAAGGGCTGACATCTTGAAATGTAGGTAATATATCAGAGATGCACCTAAGTGAGTAAAAGAAATAGAAAGCCAAAGGGTGTAAATATAAAAAGAGAGAGCAATGAAGACTTAGCTCTGCTCCTCAGTGGGCATACCTGGAATTAGACCTTGTTAGGCATCAGTAGTAGGGCCTGATAACAACTTGCATGAATGCAGTTTGCACAGCTCAAATATATTTTTGGATATATGAATATATTGCTGTCTTTGACAACACAAAAATAATTAGAAAAAAGAATTGTGTCCACTAAAATAGGCCAGATTTTAGTAGCATAGAGAGACATGGCAATACATGGGTTTGTAAGTTTGTTGCTGGTAAATGTTTGGATGCCACCTTGGAATGGAATACTTTGAAGATTGTATGTGGGAGGACCTGTGATTGCTTTTCATTTACAATATTTCATCACTCTGGACAACAAAGTGGATGACCCAGACATCAGAGATAAGGATATTCAGGAGATTCTAAGGTATGGATCTAGGGGTCAGAATGAATGTAACAGGGGGGATAGTGACTGGAAGCCAAGTTGTGCTGCATTGGAAATAAAATTATGCAACTGCAAATTATTTCCCTACTTGTTGGGGAAGGTGATTCTCAGGTTTCTGAATCAGAAAATCAGAAAGAAGTCTACCAGGCAGGAAGATGGTTCAGTGGTTAAGCATACTGGCTGTTTAGAAAATTCTGAACTCAATTCCCAGCATCCATGTAGTGGATCACAGCCAGCTATAACTCCAGTTCAAGAGAATCTGATGTCCCCTTCTTCTCTGGCAAGTGTGTGAATGTGATGTATAGATACACATGTAAGCAAAACTACCAGTAGACACAAGAGGGAAGTCTTGTATCCTTTCTACCCAGCTATGGGTTAGGTGTTTTTAGGAACATCCTGAGAACTCTTCTCTGTTTCCTCTGAGGAGGAATACTGTTTCTTTGACTTGGTCTGAGCTTTATAGTCACTGGCTTATTATCTATTAGAGGAATTGGCCATGTTTTCTAAAAAATCAGACAAGAGCCTTCCCTGATTCTTTTGCTTGTGCTGTTGTCTGTTGTAGACAGGTTCCTCTG
Organism: Acomys russatus; assembly: GCF_903995435.1. NCBI lineage: Eukaryota > Metazoa > Chordata > Mammalia > Rodentia > Muridae > Acomys > Acomys russatus. Next base: position 28,130,220 of record NC_067154.1, on the reverse strand, counting down.
TACCTGGTCTCCATCATGTTCACAGGACTAAGCCTCTTTTTTTTTTTTTTTTTTAGGGATATGCCTACTATTCTTTTTCTCTTGTTCTATATACCTAAGGATTTGGACAGCTGCTGTTGTGTGGATTGGCATGTCAGCTCAATGTCAGTAATATTTCCCAGACTTCCCACTTTGGGGAATAACTAGAAAGGATCTCAAGAATAGTGTTCTAAAGCTCATTTTCTTTTGCTGAAGTTCTTTTCCAACCACCAGTACAGTTAAGGTGTTAGCCCCTAACCTTTCTATGTATGTCCAACAAGCCAGAAACTTGGAGTGCAGACTTAGGCTCCAACTTCTGTAAGCACTAAGTATCATTCCTCAAAACTGGAGAAGCTAAAGCTGATTTTTTATACCCTTTGCAACTTATCTTCATTCCTTTACTTTCTCAATTTGAGGAACATCTTTCCTCATCTGGTACTAAAGTTTGATGATCATCTTTAATGCTTCCCATATCACCAAAGAATTTCATCCTCAAAACAACTTTCTAATGTAGTTCATCCCTTCTTTTCCAGGCATCATAGTTCTGATAGGTGTATCCCCAGCAGGTGACTGGAAAAGCATTTAATCAATCTTTTTCTATTTATTACCTATCTTTATTTAGCAATAGCTATCTTTATTTAGCAAGACAAGTGTATGTGATCATATCATCTGCCTGAAAAACTCCCCATAAGAGGTATAAGAGGCACCTTTTATAATTTTTCTGCAAGTCCACACAAGGATACTTGTTAAGGAAACTTGCTTGGGTGGCAGGGCATTTAACTTCACTTCTGGATAAAAAAAAGTAGTTACCACTGCCATCTTTGTAAGTCACTCTTGATATTTTTTTTTTTTATTCCTTTCTCTTTAAACTAGAAATAGGTATTCTCACTTGAGTATCCTATTCAAAAGTACATTTTTACCTTTGAATGTTCTGCAAATAACTTGACTTAGAGCAAGATGCTTAACTACTATAAACATAATATGTACCTTTTTACTCTGTGTGTCTTGGCTGCCACATTTGTTTGACATTTACGTATTCTTCCTTGTCTTCTTTCTTTTGTTAAAATCTTACTCATTTCTAAAGGCTCAGATCAAATTTAGCTTTCTTCATCTACCCTCCCGATGACTCAGAATGAATTCTTCCTTTGGAGGAAATATCATATCATTTTACTTATAAATCCTTCAAGGTGATGGAGTTGTTCAATTATCCTGCTTCTTTTCAACAGAATTCATGATTTTCAGTGGGGAGGCATCATGTGTAGTCTTATTTGTACCTCTGAGTCTGGGCTCATACACCATCAACTGATGTTTTCTGGTTAGACACCTGGTATCATAAATGTTGCATTTATTGAGGAACAACAGCCAATTTTAAATTCATCATTAGAATCTCTTGTCAGAGTTGACTGACAAACATATAAATGGATCTAGGACAATTTAAATAAAATCAAATTTATCCTACAGAGATGGATACAAACAGTAAACGCACTCTCCTGTTTTATACTAAATTCCAAAACAAAGTATCCAAAGGAATGCTTGGGTTAGACATATCTTCTCATAGCAGCACAACTGAACCACATGACCTTTTGGTCATGTAGTCTTTTATGAAGTAATAACCATATTTTTATTTGTATTTCATATTTCTGGTTATGTAACTTTCTTACTTAGTTATTTTCCCATGTGCTGAAATGACTGAGTCTCATGGTGATAGAAATTGCTTGGTCAATACTCTTTGAGAAACTCTTATATTAATGTTGAAAGTGTTGACCACGCTGAGAAAGTTTTACCCTTAAATATGCATCAAATTGGACTTAGACTACAAAGCTATAATTTTGTCTTTGTACATAAAGGAGAGTGATTAATTGCTGTCTATTGAAAAAGTCAGTTAATGGAACAGAAAAGAAACCAGACCCAGTGTGAGACTGCCTCCTTTTCAGGGCCAGAAACGCTTGTAAGGTACTTGTCTGATTTAGGCTCTTCAGATGTGGGGATAAAACCGCTAGCTAATTGTATCTTTAGAATGGGATAAACACTTCGGTCTTTCAGATTCAGCAGTGAGGGTCAGTCTCGATGATGCTTGCCATCTGAAATTGGACTGCCACAATCAGAGTAATTTTCCATTTAGGAGCCTTCTGCAGAAGCTGAACTCTGGCAGGCCACTCTAGACCTGTGTGCTTGATAACTTTGTGGCCTTGGTAGCACTAGGGGTCAGGGAGAGGCTAGAGAAAAATCTTCCCATATCTTAGCAACTAATTGATCTGGTAGGATTCATGGCATTCAACAGACATCCTTATTACTTGCCTTGTCTTGTCCTAAATCCATCTTGGAACACTGTGACATGGAAAAGCAATTTCTTCCTATGGAGATGCTTAAGTAATCTCACAGTGTGCAATAATGTCCAGTGCTAAGTCTGTCTGCACAGCATGTTACCTCTTCAGTTTTGTGACCCAATTTGAGTGAATGACATGCACTTTTTTGGAGAGGGGCTTTTGTATGGATGATTGAAATGAGGAAGAAAATCCAATGCTCAAAAGTATCTCATTCTACAATGAGAGCAACGAAGCAAGTTCCAATATTTCAATATGTAAATTGGCCCAAGTAAACCATGCTGTAAGGTGTTGGACAAGCGCAGTGTCATTTAATGAGGCATAGTTGTGCCACTTACTTGAACTGTTTAAGAATTGTTGTTAGCATCTGTTGAGGGGTTGCCAGCTTTCACAGCTAACACACAGAAGCACATATCAGTTATGAGACAGAATAGAGTACATTTGCTCATTTTCCTGCAGGAGCTCGTCCTCCCTTTCTCCATCAATTTAAAATTCAATTCTCAGTGGTCATTCTCTGATTCAGGAGCTAAGACTTTGTGCCAAAGCCCATTTTACTTATAGCACTGTATTGAAATATTGGGAAAAGGAATGTATAAGTTCCAGGGAGAAAGCTGTCTTGAGACAGAATTAAGTAAACGGAGAGTAGGTGAGAAAAAGTGAAAGGATCAGATTTATCCAGTGGGATAAGAGGGTGTCACCGGGGAATTTGGGAGCCAATGCAGACTGCGTCAGACATCGGTTAATAGTGAGTCAGTAACAGTGTTTGACACGTTGTTGACCAGTTGGATTATAGATTGTAGATTAAGGATGGAATCCCAGTAGGTATAGGACTTATACAGGAGTCCCCCATTTTCAGAGGAAATGCATTTCTGAGTTCATTTTAAAAAGCCACATTGTAAGGGATTTGCCACATTAGTCTAAAAATACAAATTTGTTTAAATGGCTTAATCTATGTAAGAATGTCAGATTTTTTCCTAAATGAATAACAAAAAGTTCATATTTCCAAGGCAATTTCATTTCCAGGAACAAATAAAACATAGAGATGCCTATGAGTAAAATTTATTTGGAAACATCACTCTTTTGTCCTGTTGACTGGCCTTAATTATTTTCTATTTTTCTTCAGAGGATCAGTAGGTTTGGCTGCTTTTTCTCTCTGAGGATACATCTAGAACTTCCAAATGGCCAGGAAAATAAATGCATTCCTTTCTTGTTACCCAGTAGAATAATGTAGCTGGAATTATTTTTTTATGGATATTAATACTGAATTATGCTACAAATGGTCGAAGATCATATGATGAAGGAACTGAGTAAATATGAAACCGCAGAGTTAAACAACAGCTACATCCTCAAAGGATATTGGAAATTCACTTATCTAGATTTAAATATGAGAAAGAGCATGGGATGTGTTAGCTTTTGAGATGGGGATATGGATAAACTTGCAGCCTCATATGTAGTGATTATTTGAAGACTATTCTGGTTTATCCAGATGGTTCTTCCCTCCTGGATTGAGAGCAGATTTTTAATATACTGCACTTCTTTCATCGTTCAGCCACCCATGGATAACTTATGCAATTAGGTGGTAGGGCATAAGGTGTGCTCTGGTAATGTGTGACCTCCAACAATCAGGGAATGACACTAAGTAGATAGAAGCAAGGGACAAGATTAACGTACTATTTTAAATCAATTGTATTTATGTTAGAAATCCAAAATAAAAATTAAGGAAACATTTCTTTCATTTTCTGTATTTCATTTTAGCATAAAACATTTGCGGAGTACAATGTCCGAGAACAGCTACCGACATGTGGATATATTGTCTTAGAGATCATCACCAATGTCTCCTTTGGTTACCTGACCTTCTCATAGTTGACAGAGTCTTTGCAGTCCTCTGGTGCTGCTGTGCTCCCACTTCCCTGAAGCATCCTTTGAAGTTGTGAGGACACAGGGAATAATGGATCACAGAGCACAGCACAGAGAGGGAACGCCCTAGCTAGCTGTTGACTTCATTCAGCTGTGTTTCCCTCCCTCACAGCTCTACTTGTGACATGAGTAATTTGAAAGACAGCTTGAGCACCTTCCCAGTATTTCTCAGATATAGTCATTTGGGATTTTTCACTTTTCAGAGAACAAAGTTATCCATCCATCTATACATCTTTGTTGATTTTCTAAAATTCCTTCCGTGATAGAGTTGTCAAATATAGCAAGCAAAAACTTTTATGAAGGATATTTGCATTAAAACACTAAACATTCATATTAAAGTGCTTTGTACAAAGCCCAACCTTTATTGCTTCTCTTGTGTTTTTCTTAGCAGTCTTATCTGGGACAGCCCTTGGAGTTTACTACTATTTCCTCTCCCATGTTCTCGGGTTTGACCTGATGTATGACCACCCAGGGAACATTTTAATATCCAAAGAATGAAGCCAGATCAAAGAAAAGACTCATAACCAGTGTGGTTGGCTAGAAGCCTTTCAGTAGTCCATTTTACTGAAATTTTTTTGGGGATGATTTTATATACTGTAGCTGTAGAATCTTTGGGTGTATTTAGGATTTCCTTTCCAACTCTTCCCTAGGTTTTTCTATTATTTTGCTCTGCCCAAACCCTGGCTTTTGTCAGAGGTAATGGGGAGGCTAGAGGACCGTTCCTCGTTGATTCTGTAAAACTGTGAATCTGGAAGCCTTGCTAGCTGATATCACAATGGGGCAAGAGCAGTGACGATGGCTTCCCCTCCACAGAGCCAAAGAAGCAGGGAATAAGACGATAGCTTGTTTCTTAGAAAGAAAACAGCCCCTCTACAGTTTCCCTGATTCCATCTTTAAAACTTAAGGGGATGAAAGACTTGGAATTCATCAAGCTCTGGCAATAGTCCCCCAATCTTCTTACCTCCCATCTCTCTTCCATTATGCTACTCGAACCAGGAGGACCAATTCCACCATGAACTTCACTTATATCAGTTACCAAAGTGTTGATATGAATGGACTCTCAAATCATTCCAGCTCTTCATTCTCTTTTTTATTTTTATTTTTCATATTCTGAGATACTTCACCTCTTCAGGAAGAAGGGGACCACTGTCATGGACATCCTTGAGTCTTTAGCTTTTCCTATGCAAGTTTCTTCCACTTTTTTTTTTTTTTTTTTTTTGTCTAAGCAAAACCCGAACATTTAATATTATCACTTCTATTGGACTTCCTTCTAGTGCAATGCTTTTCCCTCGCTTATACCTGGTGAAGAGAAGACAGGCAGTGTCTTTGTTCTTTTCTTACTACTTCTGGGTCATTCTTCCTGTATTTACCTTCCTTAAAGTAGTCAGCTTGTCTCCTGCTGTAAAGTAGTAGTTATCACACACTGTGCCATTTGTTGTGACCACCCCTGTCCCACTCATCCCTTTGGGAACTCCCATTTTTTTTAAGATTTAGTTCTAAGCTGTCTTTTCTACCAATACCACTCTCGTCACAATCTTAATTATTTTAAAATCCATGTACAGGATTTTTCAAGTGCTCTACATACTCAACGTCTTAGCCCAATTTTACCTCAGACAACCTCCTGTGGCCATGATCTTGATGCTTTCTTTACTCAGACACATCCATTAACTCAATTTCAAACATTTCATTAACTGATTACCACCCATCCCTATCTCCCCAGTTTACTCAATTACTTCACGTTCAACAATCTTCCAATGCCTCCCACAGTCTATTATTTTTTCTTCGTTCCTAACCTCCTTTCCTAATCCCTGATCAATTTTGAATTTTGTAGTCAACCATTATACTCATTTCCTTGCAAACACTTTTAACTCCCTTATCCTCTTTCTTTTTGTTAGGACTCATTTAGCTAAATCACAATATAAGCCTTCTGAGCACACACAGGGATGGCCAATTTAGCTTAAAAATGAGACCAGTGCTGGGTAGAATGGTGCATGCCTTTAATCCTAGCACAAAGGCAGCAGAGGCAGCAGCATCTCTGAGTTTGAGAATAGCCTAATCTATGTAGGAGGCTTCAGGTTAATTAGGGCCATACAGTGAGACAAACCAACAAACAAAAATTTCCAAAACAAACCAACCAAACAAAAATTGGTCATTAATGTCATGGCAAGCCTTGTCATTTATTCTACCAATGTACTTAATGTCCTTATCTAAACTAATACTACACATGCACACACACACACACACACACACACACACACACACACACACACACACTTCCTTTCCTTTAGAATCTATAAGGCTTCCTTGTGTTTCATTGATAACATAAACACAGTCAGGAGAGAACTTCCCACATGCTCTCCTTATCTTCTTTGTCTTACCCTGCATATCCTACCATCTCTTTGACTGTCAATGGGCTACTGATATTTCTGGCTGAAGACAAACATTCCAGATCTGATTAGATGTCATCATGCCTTCCCTACTCAAAGGCAACATTTTAGTGATTCTTTTTTTTTTTTCTTTTTTCTTTCTTTTCTTTTTCTTTCTTTTTTTTTTTTTTTTGTGGCTCACACATCTGCTCTCTTCTCCCCTCAGTTGAAGAAGAGGCTGCCACACCTTTCCAAGCATGGCTATGTGGTTGTTATGTTTCCTGCCCAAATCACTCCTTTAAATTCCAATATTCAAATCTACCAAACTATCCCAGCTAACCCGTGGCCATGAGTCATTCAACTGGGATATTTATGAAACATCACATACTGAAGATTTCCCAAACAGATTTCCTTGAATTCTATCACCTTCAATTGTCTCGTTACAGATACCTTTCATACCATAAATACTACAAAATCTACCGCCTTTTAGTTTCTAATAAAAGTCTTGGTTTTGTTCTTAGACTCCCATATTCGGTCATTCTGCAACTGATTCTTCACAATTCTTTTGGTTACACATTCAGAGTTTAGTCTATGTTTTGTTCAATTTTTATCAACTGGCTGTAGCTCTTGAGTAACTTGTCCCAGACCTTCTTGCTTCTCGGCTGCATTCCCAAATTGGCTTCTTTTCTACCAAGGATAAAAAGATGATGCAATGTATGTAACTTAGTTCATGTCATTCCTACCGATGTGACTCTCCACATCCAGTCAGACTCTAGATCATTGTTCCCAGGGTCTCTCTGACTTTGTTTCTCACTGTTATCATTTGTACAACTCACACAACTTTCTTACCTCTTACCGGAAGCACACAGGCCTGGTTCTGCCTCAAGGCTTTTGTACTTATGGACCATTTATCAGAAATGTCCTTCCCTGAATGTCTGCATGGCTATTTCTTATACTTCAATCAGAAATTTTATTCAACAGCCATCTTCATCAGGGAAGGCTTACCTAAACATTTTATTTAACTTTACTTCCTTATATGAATCCGATTACTTCTTTCTCATTTAATAATTAATATATGGTAGATATTTACCATTCTACAAAATATTTTAATAATTTTATTTACTATATTTCCCATTATAATCTAAGCACAATGAAGGCAAAATGTTTTATTTTCTGCTGTATCTTTGTGTCTTAGCACATACAAGGTGCTTACATACTTAGTGAAAAGATAGGGGAAGTTCTAAACACTGGCATGACAATGATAATGAGGAGTAATAAGTAAGTAACACTATGAGTTTTACTCATGTCTTTCTTAGCATTTCATGGATGCAAACACGATTTCCAGAAGCTCATGGATAGACCATGCAAAAATGTAGACTTATGATGCAGGATTGTTTTAAAGTGAAGAAATGATGCTTTTATGAACACCTAGCATTCTAAGAGATTAGGTTATTATAAACGTAGAACATTTAAGCAACCTGACAGAACAAGGAGGAGGATTTATGACTGGAAGCAACAGCCTCTCCCAGCTAATGCACATCATCTGTGCCCTGAAGAGGAACAGAAATCAGGAGGTACAAGTGTGAGAGTAGAGATAAAGTCAAATTTCTCATTGTTTCCCAAGAAGAGATGTTAATATTTGCCATGCCTTCACTTCCACGAGTGTCTGTGATTATCACATGATATGGATATGGAAAGGTACTGTCGTTTCTGTAATGCTCTGGGTGTGGGGATTATTTTAGAGCACCTCTGCTCAGCAATCGTGCAGTAGAGAGCGTAAGGCAATTAACAGTTAACAGCTACCAGGAGGAAAACCATGCTTCATGGTTGGCTACTAGAGAGAGGCAGAATATGGCTTAAGTAACACGTGCTGATAGAGTATTGCGGTCTGCAGTGTATAAGAGGTTAAGACAACCGGTTTCTAATTTAAGCAGATTTCTGTGTATGGTTTGGAGTCTGCTCACACAGTATTGATGCTATAAAGATTTGAAGAGGAAAAGGGGTGGGAGACATAAAGCAGATGTCAGGAATCTGTGTGTACACTAAAGCACATTTGGTCAAAAACTACAGAAGACAAGCATCCCATGGAAGGGATCACTAGAGTCTTTTAGGTAAGTAACTTGGTTATGCTACTAGAGTGAAAAACATAAGATGGCAGGCTGTGGAGACTTAGGCCAAAGGTCATAGGTTTGGGGATTGAATGGATCCCTGGTCTGACTTATACGAGTGACAAAGCCTGATGAATCTGAGGACAGGGTGGCAAATTGAAACACTTGCATTATGCTCTCTTTGGGGTCTCACCCCTCCGTTATTATGGAGTTTTTCCTTATTTCTAAACCCTCACAGCAGTTTAATCCTGTCTCCTCTTTTATAGCGGTCATAAAATTATTCAGCCTTCTTTTAATATACAGCTGCTGAGTTTGACTCTCTGATCTCCCAAAGCCCCGAATTCCACTGTGTGCAGAGTATTTCATTTTATTGGTTTTTAAATTTTCTTGCTGCACTCTTCGTATGAGTAGTTATTCTCATATTGTGCAATGACATTTTAAGCTTGGAATTGATAACTTTGTTCCTCCTGTCCTAATCTTAAATAGTGCAATTAAGTTCCTTTCTAACTATGCGCATTGTCAGGCCAGAAAAACCAAGGATTTTAAAAAACAACCTTTCACTGCATGTCAATGCAGTCAGACACTCAACTCCCTTATGCACTTAATCTCGGTTTTCCACTAAGCACGCTTCGCCTTTCTCTATAATCAGCAACAGCAGCAATTGGGAGCACCTTTGAAAAATCATGAGGTCATTACCTGAAAAAATCTTATATGTAAGTAATGCTTTTGTCCCCAAAGATATTTGCTGTTCTGTGGCAACAATCTCCATTCTCCAGACAGCATCCATTTAATAGGAAAGCATGGGCATGCTAATGGCATGTCTGCATGTGCATCCTTGTGGGGAGTTCATCCTGCCCTAGTGTCCTCCCTGGGGGAGAACTTTGAGGGTCCGGGGAATGGTCAGACAAGTCTCCCAGAGAAGCAATGTTTGTTGTTGCTGTGGGCTGGTCTTTCAAGGTAATCAGCCAGGAGTCAAATAGTAAGTCCAAATAAAATCAAGTAGAACACTAAGCAGTTGCTAGAGGCAAAGAAAAGTGTCAGTTTAGCCTCCTGTTACAGCCCTGAGTCAAGCAGAAGTTCTGGCATGCTCTAGGATGCTGCTATGTAATTCGAAGCCGGCAAAGCACAAACACTGGTTCCTATTAGTATCCACAGATTTAGTAGTTTTGCACATCTTCTATATATATAAAAAAAGATCCCTCCCAAGGGGTCCATCATTTTATAATTCACTTGATTTTGTAGCATTTTTGAAGTGTCCATGTGGCTCTTATCTCAGGGATGGTTTCACTACCTTTGTTCTGAACCTGCCTCATGAAGGGAGGAAACTTATATTTGTAGGAGCAACAAACAGATGGCTTTGAAGTGATTTAATACTATCTCTTCAGGGATCATGCATAGTGCAGGCCTTTCCTGTTATGAAATAATAATGGGAAGTGAGAAAGCATCAGCTGGTATTGTATTTCAGATCTGATAGCATCTAGAAATGTAGATGAACATGACAGAGTCATACAAATGATAGACTCGATTCTGAAAAGCAGGCTAAGACCAGGTCAGATCCGTTGAGACCGTTTTACTGATCTTCACACACTTTACCTTGAGTGCTAGATTTAAGGGGGAGTAAATAAACTCAGCAATCAAATAAACAATGTCCAACGTAATGGTATAAATAAATCTGTAATCATGATGAAAATATCAAAACTTTAAAGCAATAATGGTGTATTTTTTCTTTTGACTCAGGCTCCGGTATATATAATAGTATGGCACAAACCTTAGGATTTTCTTACTACTTTCTACTATGCAAGGTTTATTCCCTAGGATGCTTCTTAGAGATATCTAAGGTTTCGAACTCGTTCTAGCAAACAAATATGCAGTCCAAAGCAAGCTCATCCAAACACATGGATCGGAGGCTTGAGGACACTGATCAGTGCATTGATTATGTCTCAATTTTGTGATGCTGTTCTTAAGTTCAGTGCTTTATAGATAGATACAGATGGAGGATTTTGAGTTATATTATTTGATATACTTTTATATCATAGTTTTCCTGAATGGCAGGGAAATTGGATTATCACTATCAAGGTGGCATCATTTAATAATTTCAAAGAAGACCCATTCTTGTATATTTTTAATGCATTTTATGTCACTTACTACCCTGTAGAATTTTTGTAGTTTAATAGTTACTTAATATGGATCATTGAGAACTAAGGGACACTAGTCTACTTACTATGATTTTGCAAAGCTGTGTTGCAGGGCATCTCTGACTTCCTCACCACTCTTCCACACTTCCGCTTAAGACTATTATCCAAACTGAAGACTGCCATGCAGGAAGTGATGGGTTGAAGATAATACTCTGTTCATAGTTTATCTCAGTTGCAGAATTGAGCATTGTTCTGAGGTCAAAATGAATTTTCTTCACCATTTCTACTGTGTCAAATTAATTCAGCCATCACAAGAACAGACTGGAAAGCCCGATTCACTTTATTCTTGCTTGAGAATGTGAGGTCTGAGAGCAAGTGTCCATTATTTTTCCCGGTAGATAGCCTTTCTCTTAAGTTCATGCTACTCCCTAAATAATGGCTGCTAATTCAATCCAGTCATAGAAGAATTGGCTTAATGTTCTAATCATTGAGAGAGCATAAAAAATGACTAATAGAAGTATTTACTACTGAAAACAGATACTGATGAAAAGACAATTTTGTAGGCTGGGCTTCTTTTTCCTCACAATAGCCAAGTTTTTGCTTGAGATTACAATCTGAATAAGTAATTGTAGACTATGTCAAATGACATGGATATGGAAATATTTCAGAAAAGATTAGGTTCTGATCTTGAATGTAGTGAAACAAATAAAAGATAATCCGAATTAGCAATGGCTAGGCAATATAGAATTGTATTCATTGCCATCCAAAAATCTAGAAAATATTCAATGCTGTTATGGTATTGGGACTCACATTTCTGTCGTGTGCTTTAATCTTTTATTCCTAAGGTTACTTGATGATCCAGTATGACTAGTCCAGCTTTAAGCACCATGCAGACATTCTAGAAAATAAGGAGTAGCAAATACAAAAGAGATCCAAGTTAGGCAGCAGCTGCCCCTCAACCAAAGCATCTGGAAACTGCCATATATACATTTATGGTCTTGCAACATTGTATCACAGGGCATCTCACCCCATCCCTCAGCTCAACCCCCTCTATGGCTATATATACCCTCTACTTATATCACATTGTACAAATTGGGGAACATGGACATATCTAGCAGTAAGGGAAGCTGGTGGGCTTAATATTTTGATCAACTGGGTACCAAGCAAAAATACTGGAAAAGGAGAATAGCTGTTGTTGTAATACTAACAGGCTCATGCAAACAATTGTCATAGAACATTGGAAAATCCCAATTTATGAAAATCTTAACAACTTTCTTTTAAGAGCTGGTTTCACACTGAAGCATTCTAACTATTCACCGTTAAGCATTTGTAATTTTCCATGCATTATTTTTGGTCCTGTCCTTTAGTTTGTTTTTTATTATTAAATGACATTATTAACACATGTTTAGACTAAAATTCCTTCTTGATTTATATTTCTTAATTAGGACTTACTTTATTATTTTGCCATTGTTATTTTAGCTGTTAAGGTAAAAATGAAATAAAATGTGTTTAAATAACATATCACACTTTACTACTGCATAATACTTTTTTCTCCATTTGGCTTCACAATATGTAAGCCTTATCAAGTTCTTTGCATTATTATCTTTCCAAATTTCAAAGAAATATATTGAAATAATGAAGTTTCTAACTTTGAAATTATTGCACTTTTATGATGGGGTAGATAACATCAATTTTATGTAGATCACATGTCTGGAGAAGATGAACTCATTGTAATTTAGGAATGGGAATGTTAGTTACGTTGGAAGCTGCACAATGTTTAGGATTCTCCAATTTTCTTTCTAGAAGGAATTCTTTTTTAAAAAAATAATTTATTCAGATTTCATTGTTATTGTTATCCTCTCAGTTGTATCTTTTCATTCTCCCCCCTCCTTCTTTCACCTCATTCCCCTCCCCTAGACCAGCAACAGAAGGGCACCTCCTCCCCCACCATATGATCACATTCTGTGAGGTCTCGTCTGGATAGCCTGCTTCCCCTTCCTCTGAGTGCCACCAGGTCTCCCCTTCAAGGAGAAATTGTCAAACAGGGGGAACCAGAGCTCATGTAAGAGTCAGTCCTTTGCTCTCAACACAACTGTGGAGAATGCACTGTCCATTGGCTAGATCTGAATTCGGGGTCTAGGTTTTCTGCATACAGTGTCCTTTGTTGGTACAACAGTTTGTGCAGGCCCCCATGGGTCCAAATCCTCCAGCCTTAATGGTCTTCTTGTAGGGTTCCTGGACCCCGTGGGTCCTTTTATCTCCCCATTCTCCCATACCACTCTCACCTTGAGTCCCAATAGCAAGTCCCAGCATCTGTCCCAATCTCCCACCAATTGAAAACTCTCAGAGGACATCCATGTTGGGCTAGTATCCAATTATAAAAGAGTATATACCATGTGTATCTTTCTGGGTCTGTGTTAACTCACTCAGCCTGATCATTTCTAGTTCCATCTATTTGCCTGCAAATTTCAAGATTTTCTTGTTTTTAATAGCTGAGTAGTATTCCATAGTGTAAATGTATGACTGAGAGACATCTAGGTTGTTTCCACATTCTGGATATGAACATAGTTGAGCAAATGACCTTGTTGTGCTAGAATGAATTCTCAAACAGCAAGGAGCATAGATGGTGAATTTGTCTACTCAGGTAAATAAATTTCATAGTCCTGGAACATAATAATATTAAGACATGTATTAAATTCTAGTGGCCAAAGAGTTTAGAACTTTAATGATACTCGTTATTAGTGCTATGGCAACAAATCCTTCTTTGACCTTTAGTTTAATTTTGTTCACAACATGGCCAAAGAATAGAGTCCATTTGGTACTATTCTGTTCAATATGTTCTTGCATAATTAGTTGCAAGTATATGATAGTGTTGTAGCGTTGCAAATTGCCAGGAGATGGTACAAGAAACAGAATCAGTTACAATGGGTCAATCTACCACTGTCACAAGTGTTCTGCTTCTCTGTAGTGGATGCCCACTTTCAAAAGTCCTAACATCACTTCGTCTGTTATTTGACTTTACCTGGCTGAGAACTATAAGTCTGTCAAGCCCTTGATCTCCAAACACAAGCAGCTATTTTTTAAAGTCATTCTGATAAAGGATGAATCTATGCTTATGGAAGCTATACTTGTAGCAGTAAATTGCAACAATGCATCCAAGATTAACGAGGTGGGGCCACAGAGATTTCGATCTTGCATAAAATAAAAAATAGCATCAAAATCTGTTTTAAGGTTAGTCCAAAGGGGCTAAGCAAGATCCTTATATCTTCCAGATCTTATTAATGTTCTCTCTGGATAATTGCTGCTACATAAGCTGAATTTATCTGCCAATGAGAAAGACCTAAATCAATACAATTGGCCAAAAGAAAGAAAGCGTATGATGCTCTTGACTGTACAATTCATTGCCTAAGCTGATAACAAGTAAATAACCCTGACATACAGCCACTCTTGCCATGCATGAGGAGGCAAAGAGAAACAGATATCTAAATGTTGCAGTGAATTTAGCAGCTATATTACTTGTTGTTCTGATTAACAGGAAGATTTTTATCATTAATCAAACCTCCACACAACTTAGGGATAACACATAACATTTTCCAAAACGGTTAATAATGGTTCCAAATTTGGAGTTTTAGATCTAATTCTTTTTGGGTCAATGTCTGCAATATTCCCAATCACAGTATAATCAAATGAACTTTAAATGATATTATTTTGCATTATTAAGTGTTTGCTAATTTTATTTGTAGCTGGGTTTTACAGTTTGATAAAGATTTTATAAATACACAAGAGTGCAAGAATGAATTTTTCTTCTGCGGTCAGAAAAGTTTTGTAATACTTTATGCATTGTTTAAAGTCCTGGATATTTAGGTAAAACAACAACTCCAAAGGCCTTACTGAAGGTCTTTTTAACATTACCATGAATATTAATGGTCAGAAAATTTCCTCTCTTTCTCTTGTTTCAAATGTCAAACATTTCTCCAAATGCTCTATCATTGCTTGAGGAAATGTAAGGGGACAATCCACTATTCTTTTCTTAAGAGGCATTTGTTCTGTGAAAATATTTGGAGATCCATAACTGTGTTATAAAAAGAGGGACACACAGTAAAGACATACGTTGCAATGACTCATCAGCTGTTGACACTAGAAAACAATTCTAAAAAGAAACACGTGAAAGCCTGGAGAGGTGACTCTGCTACCATGCCTGACAACCTCGCTTCAGTCCCTGATACTGATATGGTGGAAGGAGAGAATCAATTCCAAGGTGTTCTCTGCCTCTACTTACATTCTATGGTATACACACGCATGCACGCGCACGCGCGCGCACACACACACACACACACACACACACACACACACACTTTTTAGAAGTAAGAACTAGTGTAGTGTGACCTGGAACACATGTTTAGGCTGCATCATGATGACTCATATAAACACATGGCCCACCTACTCACACAAAGCTAATGAAAATACAACAAAGGTATTTAGTGCAATTGTTATAACCCCTGCAAGTATCTCCTAGTGACCAGTTCCCTACAGGTTATCATTTTTATTGCCGGTGGGAGTCAGTGATAGGTTCAGAATTATTGCTTGATAATGACACCATTACTGTGTGTCGCTACTGTATTTGGTCTCAGGGTTATTTGTAACTTGTTTCATTCTCAGCACAGAGCAGTAACTGAACAGGCTGTTCTAAATGTGTGCATTTGTTATCCAGATACCATAGATCAGGGTCAGCTGGGAAGCAACAGACAGTCCATTCAGGGCTGTTGTTCTCATGTTGAGTTATGTCTGCTCACCCAACCCAGCACCATTCACTCTTGGCATTTTCAGATGGCACTGGCCTCTATGCCAGTAATTTGTGCATATTTGTGATTGAGAGTAGGTCCAGTAAGGGAAGCCATATGGTTTGCCGTTCATGTCTGATGCATTTGTAAAGTAACAGATGCAAAATTGAGCACACCTGGAATTCAGAGGCAGAAGCCCTGACAGAGCAATCTGTTATGTAACACTACGTATGCTGGAAGATTTGTGGGGACAAAGTCCCTACAGGAACAAGGTGCCTGCATATAACCCATGTCTTAATACATAACCTACACTGGCTGCTGGGCATTTATTTTTCATAGGTGGCTACATTTATACTCTCATTAGTTTCCTATGACAAATGAATAAATATGGCAGCCC
This sequence comes from Acomys russatus, assembly GCF_903995435.1. Classification (NCBI taxonomy): domain Eukaryota; kingdom Metazoa; phylum Chordata; class Mammalia; order Rodentia; family Muridae; genus Acomys; species Acomys russatus. The sequence continues at coordinate 28,114,174 of NC_067154.1, read as the reverse complement.
ATAGTTTATTTGAAGGAATATAAAGAATAGGGGGTGTAATTTGCAAATGTAGGCATTGCCTTCAGTATATTATTTTGCAATAATGTGGTAATATGTATAAGGAAAGAGAGCTCACTTGCATATGGTGGGTAGTATGTCTGAGTATTGCTGAGTTTTATGTAAATAAATGTGATAGCTTCCTGTATGCTACGCTTGTGCTTTATGATAGTAAAAATCCCTCTGTGGCAGAGGGAATGTCATGTGGACTGTATACTTGGGTTGCTTAAGTCAAATATCACTGTATAAAGCTTAACTCTGGGTAGAGTTGGGTGTACACACAACATAACTCTAGAATATTTGACAGTTAAAAGTCCTCTTACATCTTTATCATGTGATAACAGTTACCCTGACTGACTGATAGAGGTGGTTTAGCCTCGTAGGAAAACAGACACTTTATGATCTAAGGGCCTTTGATTTAAGTTGTATGAAGAACATTTTAGCTGCCACCTGAGAATTCACCAACCCATTCTGGAAGAAACTAACACTTTAATAGCTTTTTTTTTTTTTTTTTAATGTGAGAAACAATAGAACAAAGAAAAAGCAAAGATAAGTACCATGGCCAAAGGATTTTCTCCAGTAGCCAGCAATTGTGTTAGGTTAAGGGAAAGGCACCCATAGTCAAAGAGTAGATTACTAGTGTGGGTATGTTGTGCTATTTAACGTAAGAACTATAATTAAAGAAGTATCACTATTCATCTAATATTATGTTTTAATAGCAGTCATAAAACTCAACAATGGACCTTTTGTTAATGCAGAGATAAAATTTTAGAAACTTGAAGAAAGGGGGCTCAGGAAGATAATATAGAGATAAGAATATACAGATCTTGGAGAGTGAGAGTAAGATGAGGAGAGAAATGGGAGGAGCTATCTCACATTAACCCAAGTGGGAAATACCCTCCCCATGTACACTTCTAGTTCTTGACTGATCCTCCACTAAATTCTGCCTTGGTAATAGGAATTCACTTTATAACAACAACATGATATTAGGAACGAAATGATCCTGTTTGCAGGCGATGGTAGACATGACCTTTCCTTGAGACAGGCTTGAAGGGAACTCAAGAGAGTTTTTTTGTTATAAATAATGTGATGAAAGGAAAGACTATATTATGAGACTGTACTGACTCATGGCTCTTTCTTCCTTTTGGATTTTTGAGACAGGAACTCTCTGTGTTACAGTCCTGGCTATCCTGCACTTGCTTTTGTAGAGCAGGCTGGCCTTGAACTCACAGAGATCTGCCTACCTCTCCCTCCCAAGTGCTGGGATTAAAGTGTGCACTACCATGCCTGGCATGGCTCTTCCTTCTAACTCTGATTATGTCACTATCCTGTATGTGTCTTTCCTCCCTGCAGCCCTTCATCACCATCACTACTTCAAGGAGAAGCTAAAGTGTCTTTTCCTGATCTCCCACTATTGGGTCCTTGAAATGTACACAGACTTTTTTCTCTTATGTAATTGCTATCACAGTCATACAACTCTCATAGTTAAATATGGGTTCAAATTATTCTTTTATTCCATATTATTAGGCATTTTAGATATAGTTACTGAAACATGTATTTTTTCCTTTCCATAATTAAGCTATTAACATTATTGTGTCTTGAGTAGTTATAAAGATTGGGGTTATTTTCAAAACATGTTTATTTATTTAATACATTTCTCATATACTCACATAGCACCAAATCTGTGCCAGGTACCATTCTTAACACTTAATCAGTACTAAAGTGTCACTGATACAATAAGACATTTTATGATGGGCTGAGATGAGATTCGTTTTGTCATAAATTATTCATATCATTGAAGAATTTGTTGTTTATATTTATAATGGAAGAAAATAGAGGTTTAAAGTAAGTAGAGAAAGCATACCTGAAATCCATACTATGCAATCCTTATATATTAGCTGTGGTTCTCCAAGTCCATTGATGGGCTTTCCAAACTTTCATTTAACAGAGTACCTATTTAATGATAGTGTTCTAATATATATTTATGCATATTTAACATATATTTATATATGCCTAAAATGTATTATAATTATATACACATATAATTAAAATAGAATTATGTAGAGGAACTTAAATCCAACAACATGGCTTCTCTGAGAAGGGATCACATCCAAAGACCTTCTAGGTCTATGTGATCCAGCTAGAATACAGACAGACCCTGGATTACAGATGAATACGCCATTAGTACACACTGTTGATTCCAATTAAGGTAGGGTTAGTTTATAGAAGGAAGTAGACATGTTTGAAAGTGACATGTAATTGAAGGTCAGACAAAGTGATCAGTCAGAAAAAGATTTGAGAGAATGAGTCAGAGATAGGAGATGCCCAACTCGCAGGCAAACAGAACAGAAAGGAGAATTCAGTTTGATGGAGTTCAGTTGAGTGCAGTTGAGTTCGTGCAGTTCCATTCAGCGTGTGCAGCCTGAGTAGTTCAGTTTGTGGAGACCAGAGGCAATTTTTTCCAAACATACCAATTCAGTCAGAAGCCAAGAGAAGTCAATTTGAACCAGTCAGCTTGGAGAGTAGCTTGAGCAAGAACAGCTGAGTTGAAACAGCCAGCCAGAGTTCGGAAAGAACTAGAAAGGGTGAGTATATTCAGCTGTAAGTCTCAGAGGCTGAAAATATTCTAGGTCTAGGTTGGGAGATGGAGGCTGGAAGCTGAAGTCTTCAAGATCTGGGCTAGCAGAAGATTAGATCATATGGAGATTGGAAGCATTTAGGCCTAGGCATATGGATAGCTAAAACAGAGAAAGAAACACCCTAGGCTCAGCCCAGGGCATACGTTTGTACAGCCTGGGTATGGCTTTCATTTCATCCCCCATCATCTAAAGAAATAAAAGCAACATTTACAGAATTACATCACTTCTTTCCACTTCCATCTACCAACCCCTCCCACACAGCCCCCAGTCTCAAACTTCATTTGATTATTTTTCTTGTGTGTGTATGTGTGTGTGTGTATGTGTGTGTGTATACTAATGTAAAAATATAACCTACTGAGTTTGATTTTGTTGTTTGTGTTTACATAGGTTTTGTCTGACCTCTTCTCACTGGACAACCAGTGAGGGTGTTCATTCCTAAGATAGCCTAATTCTCTTTTCACCAGCAGTCAATAATTGTCTATAAATCTTTGTCTAGGAACTTACAAAAATTTCTTTTTCATGTTAACACATTATTTTTTTTTTATACAGCATTTCTATAAGAGAGTGTTTCCCAGCATACTTCCTGGTATTCCAGGTCCTACAATCTTTTTGCCCCCCTTTCCATGAAGCTTAATGAAACATAGATGCAAGAACTATAATAGGGATGCATCTATAGGGGCTGGGTTCTTCATGATCCATTGACCTTTGCCTTGTGGTTTTCTGTGATGGCTTCTATTTTAATTTTTAAAAATATATTTCATTAATTTATTCATATTACATCTCAATTGTTATCCCATTCCTTGTATCCTCCCATTCCTCCCTCCCTCCCATTTTCCCCTTACTCTCCTCCCCTATAACTGTGACTGAGGGGGACTTCCTCCCCTTGTGTATGCTCATCGGGTATCAAGTCTCTTCTTGGTAGCCTGCCATCCTTCCTCTGAGTGCCACCAGGCCTCCTTATCCAGGGAACGTGGCCAAACATGGGGCACCAGAGTTCGTGTGTAAATCAGACCCCACTCTCCACTCAACTGTGGAGAATGTCATGTTCATTGGCTAGATCTGTGTAGGGGTTCGAAGTTTACTGCATGTATTGTCCTTCTTATCTATGGGTAAAAGGACAAGATTTAGAATGAAGTAAGGAATTATGCTGGTCTAGCAAAGTGGTGGTAGTAGATTCTTTCCTAATGTCCATGGACTCATTAATGAGCCCCAGAAGCTGTCTCTGTTTCCAATATGAAGCATGGTGTCCTTACTTTTGAGTAGTCCAATTAGATAGCTGTTGGTTACTACTGACATGACAATGCCACTTATGGACCAATTTATTTTTAACAAAGGAAAGACCACCCCCAATACAATCCATAATTAGCAATGGTAGTGTTGGTGTCCCCTATTGGCTAATGTTTATCATCATTTTTTTATTTTAGGTTTGACTTTTATGAACAAACTGATTGTGAGAAATTAAATATTTACTATGGAACATAGGTGCAGAACGAAAATTATTGATGCTTGTATAGAAGGATTATAATAAAATTTCTGTTTTTTAAAATGTACCTAAACAGCAATAATAAGAAATAGGGAATGGTATAGTGTACCAGATCTTCAGTTCCCGTACTTAGAAGGTAAAGGCAGCAGAGTATTTTTGAGTTAGAGTACAGCCAGGGATATATATTGGGATTCAATCTCAAAATAAAAGTTCAATAAAATAGTTAAAAATCACTAAGATAGTTCAGAGTGAAATGAAGATACACAATTATGAGGTGTAAATTGTTAAACGTGCCTCTCCTGGTGGCAGTTATCCGTGTAAGGTGTTGTACTGAGACTTGACACAGACCTTGTCTAACCTAAAACTAAGTCCAGATCCTCTCTAACATGTCACATTATCTAAATAGAAGTAGTGAACAAAACATTCTCTGTAAGTTCAAAGCCAGCCTGGTCCACAGAGCTAGTCCCAGGATAGCCACGTCTACTCAAAGAAACTCTGTCTCAAAAAAGGCAAAAGACCAAAAAAAAAAAAAAAAAAAAAAAAAAAAAAAAAAAAAAAAAAAAAGTTGATGGTGAGGTAGGCACAATGATAATCTCAAGACTCTGGAGGCTGAGGCGGGAGGAGCAGGAACCTAGGCCTACTGTTTTTATTTCTACTGGAAAATTCAAAGGAAATTTAATATATGTTTGCTTAAAACATGCTCATGCCTCTAGCTTTATAAATTAATTTTCTATTTGCCTCTCCAGAATCCTTTTCTATAGGTGCAGTTGGCACCTTCCCTCCCTGTCCTAGTCCTCAGAAAAGGGAGACCTCCTCCCCTAGCATCTGGCCTCAGCCTATCAAATCTCATCTGGACTGCCTATACTTTCTTCCTCTGTGGCCTGGCAAGGCTGCCCCACCAGGGAGAAGTGATCAATGTGTGGGGGTCAGAGCCCATGTCAGAAGTAGTCCCTACTCTCCATATTATGGGACCCACAAGGAGACTGTGCTGCCTGTCTACTACATCTGAGCAGAGGGTCTAGGTCTTCACCATGCACGTTCCTTGGTTGGTGCATCAGTCTCTGCAGTACCTCCTCCAGTCAATGTTGGTTCCACTGGTTTCCTTATGGAGCTCCTGAACCCTCTATGTCCTTCTATTCCTCCACTCTTCCATAGGACTCCCCATACTCCACCCTGAAGTTTGGCTGTGAGTCTCAGCATCTGCTTGGATCCCCTGCTGGGAGGAATCTTTCAGAGGACCTCTATGGTAGGTGTCAGTCTTGATCCTTCTTTTCAACTGCTTCTGGCACTGATTCTATTTGTCCTTCTGAATGAGAATTAAGCATTGTCCCTAAGGGCCCTTCTTGTTATTTAGTTTCTTTAGGTCTGTGTATTATAGTGTGGTTATCCAGTAATATGTAGCTAATATCTACTTATGAGTATATACCAGGTGTGTCATTCTGGGTCTGGCGTACCTCACTCAGGATGATCGCTTGTAGTTCCACCCATTTGCCTGAAATATTCAAGATTGCCTCGTTTTTAATATCTGAGTAGTATTCCATTGTATAAATGTATTGAGGAGGCCTGGTTAAATAAATCTAGCTGACTCCATGGCAGGCTTCAGTTTCTTCTTAGCCTGGAGCAGGCCTGAGCCTCCATTCCTCAGAAATGATCTCAGCGGATACTAGGAATAGCACAAAAAAGGTCTGCCTATCATGAACAGCCTAGCCACCCAGCCAGGGGAAGAGAAGATTTCTTAAGGTTAGTTTACTGCTGGTCTGGAAATATCTTGTCTTATGACTAACTCATGACCCCTAACTAGTGTTGCCCACATCTTTTCAGTCTGCCCTTGCTTTTTCAGTTTGAATGTTCCAATCATGTTAAAGGTCACCAGCCCCTCCCTTGGAATTCCCCTGAAAGACTTTAAAAAGAGCCTGTGAGCTCACTTTGAGGTTGCCATTTTACCTAAATTGTGATCCCTGCATGCTGGATTTCTGCAGAAATAAAGGCTCCTTGCTTTTGCATATGGCTTTGGACTCCTGGTGGTCGTTGGGGATCTAGCCATCTGGGCATAACAGCACTCCAGTTTCATTATCCATTCTCTGCTTGAGAATCTAGGTTGTTTCTAGATTCTGGCTATTATGAATAAAGCTGCTATGAATATAGTTGAACAAATGTTCTTGTATGATAAAGCACCTTTCAGTTATAGGGCCAGGAGTGGTAAGGCTGGGTCTTGAGATAAAATTATTCCAAATTTTCTGAGGAAGCACAAGGTTGATTTCCAAAGTGGTTGTACAAGTTTGTACTCCAACCAGCAAAGGAGGAGTGTTCCCCGTTTTCCACATCCTTGCCAGCATGTGCTGTCACTTGAGTTTTTGATCTTAGCCATTCTGATAGGTATAGGATGGAATCTCAAAGTCATTTTGATTTGTATTTCTTTGATGACTAGGGATGTTGAGCATTTCTTTAAAATTTTCTTAGCCATTCGATATTCATCTGTTGAGAATGCTCACTAATCATATGTTTTGTTTGTTTTTCTGATGTAATTTTTACTTACTCTTCTTGCCTTAGAAATTGTGTTTTTGCATGTGTATCTCTCTTTTTCCCTTTAGTTTTGGCATTAAGACTTATGTAGGATATTGAGATCTTTGATTTTCTATAAGGTGTAACTCTTTAATTTTTTCAAAGACCTTATAACCTAGTACTTTGTATAGTCAAGAATTTAAAAACATTTTTCTAGCCCATCATGTGAACAAATCTTAGTTGTTTTCTTATTGTGTTAAAAAAATCCCATCTTTGTGAGAACAATAAATTAATACCTTATAATAAACTATAGTAGCTAATGGCTATTGATGTTGACAGGATTAAAAACTCTTCTTGCCATTACTCAGTATTTATTTGGATGTGAGGGTTTGGAACTTCTAGCTTCTTCTTCTTCTTCTTCTTCTTCTTCTTCTTCTTCTTCTTCTTCTTCTTCTTCTTCTTCTTCTTCTTCTTCTTCTTCGACTCAGTCTGTTTAAAATGTTCTCAAATAGCTGTCATTTTACTTTCCTTTTCAGAAAATTACAAATATAAGAAAATGTGTACTTTATCAACAAATTAGTTTTAAATAATCATACCAAGTGTTGCTTACCAAAGTCAAGATTAGAAATACAAATATTATAGTATATTGGATTACTGTTTTCATTTCTTTACACTCTCAAGTGGAATATCATGTATGTACTTATTTTGTGTGTAACTTTTTAGTATCTGAGATAATCAAAGTAAGTGAAATCTATCTCCTTGCTAACTTGACTTTGGATTTGGACATGGTGATTGCATTAACCAATAAGATGCAAAAGTAAGCAGAAGCTGTAAATGTGTTACTACTTGTCATTCACCCTTTGTTTGTCCCAGATAGATTTTTGACTCATATGATGAAGAACCTGACAGACTTGAATTTGGAATCTCCTTGCCAAGCACAGATGTGTCTAAGTAATGCCAGTAAAAATGAGCTGCATTGTCATTCGTACAGATACCAATGAATAAAACCAAACCAAACCAAGCCAAACCAAACCAAACCAAACCAAACCAAACCAAATCAAACCAAACCAAACAAAAATCAAATGTTTACTGCCAGAGCCCACTGAGATATTAAGTTTGTTTATTTACTTTTATTTTATTTTTTAATATATTTTATTAATTTATTCCTATTACATTTCAATTGTTATCCCATCCCTTGTATCCTCCCATTCCTCCCTCCCTCCCATTTTCCCCTTACTTCCCTCCCCTATGACTGTGACTGAAGGGGACTTCCTCCCCCTGTATATGCTCATAGGGTATCAAGTCTCTTCTTGGTAGCCTGCTATCCTTCCTCTGAGTGCCACCAGGCCTTAAGTATTTATTTATTCATGTATTCTATATATGAATGCTCTGTCTTCATTCATGCCAGAAGAGGAAATCAGATCCCATTACAGATGGTTGTAAGCCACCATTGAACTCAGGACCTCTGGAAAAGAAGTCAAGTGCTCTTAACTGCTGAGCCATCTCTCCAGCGCCATAAGTTTATTTTTATAACCTTGATATACAGCTTAGATTCCGATTGTTTTTTAAAATTAGATATATTTTCTTATTTTCTAATTCCATAAACACAACTGTGTTGAAGGCTGAGGGAGTTTTTCATTTGTTAACACTACAATTACCGCATCTGACCACTGGGAAAAAAAATTTCATTTACGTGAATCTAACTATTATTTATTTATTTAAAAAAACTTGCATAAAAACATCTTCTTTAGGGACTGAGGAGTGTCCTCAGTATGTAAATGCACTTGATGGGCAAGAATAAAAACCTGACTTAGAATCCCCAGAACCCACACAAAGAGATGGGTGTGGCCATGTGCATCTGTAATCTTACTGTTGGGGGCTACTGAAAAAGAAGGATTGCTGAAGCTTGCTTCCTGCCAACCTAGTTCTAGGTTCAGTGAGAGAATAAAAAGTGATAGACAGGCACAACAGAGGTCTTCCTCTGATATGCACATATGTACCTATATATTTGCACTTACATAGATACCAATAGACAAAACACACATACATCTTTGGCATATGGTACACTCTTTTCTATAGCACTAAAAATAGGTCCAACAACCTGTACAACACTAGCTACAAAAACATACATAATAATAACGCTTAATATTCACATTAGATTTACTCTATATTAAGCATAAGTCTAAAATGCATTATATACATCACAATACATCCTTATGCTAAATTTATTTTGAAAATTGATGTGTGAATTTCACTGCACAGATAATAATTTTAGGTTGAATAAATGTAGACTTTTAAAATTTGTTTTATTAAAGAAAAAAATCCAGCCTTATGAGTATTTTAAATATCTATGGCATATTCATAAAGATATTCTTAGGCTAGCCAGTCACAGAAAGAATTGTGAAAATACTTATGTATTTGACTTTTTATTAGATAAACTAATGCTACATGATATTTCATACCTCATGGAGAACAAATCTGGGCAGGTGGATCGTATAAAGAAGAAATGGCCCTGGTTTAATTAAATGAAACATTTGAAATAAGATTACAAAATGATAATTATCTATTGTCAAGCACCAGTGACTGCAAGCAACATCTTTGTGTTGAAAGAGTCAGACATATGTATGTTTGTAAAATCCTGTTTCCTCTGGGCAGGAGGAGGGAAGAGTGCTCTGGGTAGGGGCTAGCCTGTGTGTGCAGACTTGCTGTTATCATTGCCTTCTTGGGGGTTAAGTTTTGGCCTGTATATACACTTAACTCCTGTGTATGCAGCACTGTATGCCACAGGCTATTCGAACCAGTAACTAGATGGTACAGCCATGCCTCTATGGCATTTGCAACCTTTCAGAGAGATGAAAAAGCATCTTAATTTTCTTTGCCTTTCAGGCACACAGAAGTTAGTTCTTTTCATATTTATGTAAAGATTGTTTTTTTTTTTTTTTTAACTATTCACCTCTGCTCTCATCTAAACCTGGCATCCAACTCTGGTTGGTTAATTACTATACACTAATTGAAAGGAGTTATAAAATATTTTTCCGGTGGCATGATAGTGTGAAGTTGAGATCCTTTAATGGCATGAGACACAGTCACCACCCACACCGGGATTAAAAGATGGGAGCCATGTTGTCACTGATAGGTAGCTAGCCTTGTTTGGGTTCTGGTATACCATTTTTGTCTAAAGAATTGCCTTGCAGAACCAAAAATGCTTTTAATTTATTATTTGGTAATTTTATACACATGTATAATTTTTTTATCGTATTCATGCTGCAATATGAGAGGCAACATTCTTCAGGGACTTTAAAATGTGAGAAGAAGCTGGGCCTGGATAAAGAAGTCTGGGGTCTCTGGGTTCATGTAGGATGAAGATGAGAGCAAGAGCCAGCTTACATGAGATGCTAGGTGACGATGCCCCAGACAAGATGAAGAATTATTGGAAGTAAAGTGGGAAGTAAAGGAAGTTAAGAGGGTACATGATTAGGTTCAGATTAAAAAAAAAAACTTGCATTACATGGAGAATAGATTATAGAGAAAGGAGACAGTGAGGATGATGAAAAAGGAACTAGTGCAAAAACTTGGGTGGAAGGTTAATGTGATCTTGGTTAGAATGGCAATTAGGGAAATAAAAGTAAAATGGAGCTTTAATTAATAATAAAGAAGAATAAAGTTCTTTCAGGAAAATAGATCATTCATGTTAAGTAAAATAAGCCAGATTCAGAAAGGCAATACAAAATTTTCTTTTACATATAGAATATCATCTATCATCTAGAATCTATCTATCTATCTATCTATCTATCTATCTATCTATCTATCTATCATCTATCTGTTTATCTATCTGTCTATCTATCTACCTATATATCTATCTATCATCTAGATCACTAGATTTTATCTATTATATATCTATTATATGAAATTAGAAGTGAGACATGGGGAAATTTTGAGCAAACCGTGAAAGGAGAAGAAAGTAAATAAACAAAGGTGATAGGGTGTTTGAAAAGCAACATACCCTTCTATTTTAGGTGGAATTACTTTTAAATGTACACACACACACACACACACACACACACACACACACACACACACACACACACACCATGATGCAAAGTGGAACTGTTTGGGAGCAGGAGGGAGTGGCCCAAAGAAAGAAGAGGAGGAGGACTGATGAAGTAGTGAGGAGACAAATATGAGCATATGAGCAAATACAATGATATGTGTGAATGAAAATGCCCTAGACCCAGTCTTCTGTTTGCCAACTAAAAATAAATGAAAAAGATATGATATCCTATCTGTGGCAAACACAAAACTAAGACATCACTTAGTAGAATCACTTAAAGACAACTTTTATGTTTCGGTAAAATTGAGTAACACTAGCCAAAGGATTGCTGGTCAGTTTTGGAGAGTAGGATGTTGGCTGAAAGCGTGCCTTGATATAAGATCAGGAAGAATGTTAAATTAAAGACGAGCTTTGGATTTTCCTCACAAAAACCAAGACACAGACACAGACACAGACACGTAGCTGGTGGGACACAGAGAGTCACAGACAGCTAAAGTCAAGACGGGTTGTGTTCACAGGTTATTCTTAGTCGGCCGACCTGGTCCCACCATTAAGCTGTAAAACAGCACTAAGCAAGGGAGTGAGGGTGTGAAGCAGCCTCCAAGGAGACAGTGATGAAGTGTAAAGAGGTTTCCAAATCAAGCCCATGCCAGAAACAGTTACTGGCTGCAGGATCTTTTGTGAGTTTCATGAATTATCTAATGTTATTTTTAAAATGGGATGAAAATATTTACCCTGGGTGTTCACTTTGGATCTTAACTCAACCCATGTTTACAAAATGCCTCACACATAGAAAATGATAAAAATGAAGGTCTCCTGGCCTCCTGCTGGGTAAATTAATTCATATCAATGAGCGCTCTCATTCTGCTACATGACTAATGAACATCCTTATGCTGATTTTACCCCTTGTCCACTTCATCTCAAGGCCTAAGGTAGGAAAGCAAGGAGTTAATAACCATGCTATATTTTAGAACATATGAAATATTTTAAGGCAAACTACATTTTGTACCATGTTGCACAATATTAATTTTTACTTTTTCTATTTCCCAAGTAATTATATTTCCCAAGGGATTATTATTTGCATTCTTTATTAATGACAGGTAGGCATAGTTGTGAAGGATGGAGCAAGGTCTCTTAGCTCCTGCCCGGAAAGCCCAAGTCCTGGTTTTCATAGTGTGTGCCTCTCATCGTGCTGCCTCTTCAGATGAAGGCTTCCTGAAGTTCACACTTAGGCCTGAAGTAAGCCTGGATTTCCAAAGGAATAAATTGTCGTTGCTTACAAAAGAACTATTTTGCCTTCTGGTGATTTGTTTGTGAGGGAAGTATTTGAGAAAATTTACAGTTCATCACTCGTGGTCAAACTGAGTCACTCACTCATGCACTTTGTCATCCTCTTCTTTTAGAGCAGCACCGTGGAAGGACCCGATATCCCGAGATCCTTCAGCTTATGGCTGTTTGTTTGTTTGTTTGGTTTGGTTTTTTCGAGACAGGGTCTCTCTGTGTAGCCCTGGCTGTCCTGGACTTGCTTCGTAGACCAGGCTGGCCTCGAACTCACAGCAATATGCCTGTCTCTGCCTCCTGAGTGCTGGGATTAAAGGCGTGCGCCACCATGCTCAGCTTGTCTATGGCACTTTGGCTATCTTGTTTAACTTCAGTGTTTCTATGATGTTTGGGACACTGGCTTATTTATTTTTCTTTGACGCCATGATACAAATCTCTGCAAAAGCAATAGTAACTTTTCTCAGTTATAGGCTAGCCACACACCACATACTATTCCAATCTCCGCTTGGAACTGGCATCTCACTTCTGATATGATAAAAACAAAGCAAAAAAAGAAAAAAAAAAAAAACCCTCTTAAATTCTCTGTCTAAAGCTGCCCTGTATGCTCCCTCCCAGGGCATGAATCTCAGCCACCCTTGAATCCTCTTGCTCTACAGAAATGCCCATGCAGTCTGGTAGCCCTGCCTGGACATTGCTGTGCCCCCTCCTGCCCCTTCCCAACAAGGTCTTGCCTGGACTATTTTAGTACCTTCCTAGCAGTCCTGCTGCCCTTCCTCTGATGCTATTCTTTTGCTACCATCCCATAGAGGACAAGCCTTATCCACTTACAATGTGGGGTTTACACATCAGCTTCTCTACTTCTCTGATCTCAATACTCCTCTCTCGGACTCCCTTCTCTCTCCCATCCATGAAGCTCTAACTACAATAGCCCGTCTTCTGTGCCTTGAACCAGCTCTTAAAACATCAAGGCTTTTGATCATTCTTATTCTTTGGGAACAGAATCCTCTTCCTCCAGAGAAGAAAATTGCTATTTCCAAATCTTCTTTATGTCTCTGTTGAAATATCACTCTATCATCAAGGCCTCTTGGGATAACTCATGATTAAATAGCAAGGCCTGTGCTTCTACTCTTTGCCCACTCATGCTATGCTATTGCTTTCTCTTAGTATTGTTACTGCTTGACAAATATATTCTTCATTCTTATCTTGCCATTACTATGCCATTAGGGATATTAGATCATTAAGAATAAATGCTTTTGGTCAGTTTTGCTTACAATTATAATGATGCTTGTCTTAAACTGGAAACTCGATATAATACTTGTTGAATGAGTAAAGCAATGATATTATTAATAATGTAACTTGTCATTCTTTTGGGTGAATTCCTTAAGTTTATAAATTTTAATTATTTTTCTTTGATTACCTTTGTGCTTCTGACCTTCGGATTTAACATAATTAACCGTGGCATTGATAATGAATATTTTTCAATTTATGTCATAACATCCACAGCAACACTTTAACTATACCAAATGGCTAATACTACTGACAAGTAATTATTTATTTCTTGTAAAAGTATTAGAAAATAAATCTCCTTTAGACTTGTTTTAATTGCATATAATTTTCACATAATGCTAGCTTTTATTGCATTTCTTTTATTCACTTTAAAATTTAATACTTGCTGTATTTGGGAGCCTGAGCTGAATAAAAAGCAAACCTGGTCTAAAGCTGTTAAGAGATTGTATCCGACATGTAGTAGAACAAGTAGGATTCCTTCTTCTGATTAATTCCCATTGACCATCCTCTGTACTACGAAGATGCAGGTCAGCATTTTAGGGTGTCTTTCAGGCACTCTAAGACTATCTTATTGAATTTAGAAACACAGGCATTTGAAATTGAAAGTCCACTGACTGCAAGGAGAACTTTCCGTGGCCACATTTCACTTCCTTGCCTATGGTGTGCTACAAGCTGATCTCAGCTCAACCACTTGTGATGCTTGTTACTGCTGCAGTGTCAATGAATTTAGAGTGCTAATCAATTAGCAGTAAATAGGTTTCTTTGTCAATTTGGAAGCATCCCAATGAAGGTAATAAGAGAGTGGGATAGAGTGATAAATAATTTATACTTGGAAAGAATCCCTAATCTTGTCTACTCACTTGCAGGTTCTAAGTTGTTCATAGTTATAGGGGAAACAATGAAAAAATAATACAGGCTATAAACTCAACTTGTTAATGAAAGAGATGTGTAGATTTCAGAGTGTGATAACTTCCCTCCTTCTCCCTGGATTTCACAGGCACACTGCAATTCTTAAGCGTCTCTTGCCTCTAACTCTCCTGAGCAGTGCTAGCATTTATTTCTAGCTGTGATGCCTTGTCTTTTGCCTCTCCTAAGATTTTCTCATGTATACTTTGATGCTGTGTTGATTCCTCTTTGATAAGTCTATATGTGCATTTCAGGATTTCACCTGGTCTAGACTTTTCCTTTATTGCTTCATTGACATTTTGGAGCCAGTGATTAGGATGACCAGAGTTCTGAGTATGGATGTTCTGGAAAGATTCTTCAAATGTGGCTCCCATTCTCTTTTATCTCCTGTCTACTTTGCCTAGTTCTAAGTGTCAATAATAGAAACCTGCCTTCCCAGGCCCAGTCCTTGAGATAAGGGAATGGTGGTAGTGCTTCTACATCTGCTTCCTCATCAAAGGCATCTAGAGATAGTGGACTCATAATCTGGTCTTCCCATTGTCAGTATGCACCAATGGAGTCAGTTCGCTTATCAAGAGTCTAGCTTCTTAATCTCAATCTTAAACTTCCTACATTAGGAGCTTATCTCTCCCACAGCCTCTTCCCTAATGCCTGGGTCCTTCTTAAATTTTCCCAGCCCTCTAACCTGTCTTGAATTATAATCTCGATTCAAAAATTTTTGTTCTTTAAATTGTTGTATAGGTGCCTATAGAGACTTGGTTTTGACTTGCATATCTTCATTCCATATGTATATGTTCTTCTCCCTTGAATTAGACGCTTAAATGTGGGAATCTAGACTGTGGTGAAAAATAATAAGCACTCTCCCCCCCCCCCCCAACACACTCCCTCCTGCTTCCACTAAACTTGAGTGTTTCAATATCAGATCATTCAGTTAGTTTTTGTTAGCTGACACTTTTAGGGATTTAACTGTTGATCTTGGTCTTTGTAGGAGTGCAATAAAAAGAAATAACCAGAACCTTTAAACTCAGAGACAAACATCTCAAAAGCTTAAGATATCAGTTAAGATTAGTGTGCTTTTTTCACTCTACATTTATTGTATTTCCACATATCTTTGGTTGTGCTGAAAAGGAACAAGATTTTTTTTTTTCTTTGAATGACTGGGAGAATGTAAATGAAATATCTTCATTGTGGGATCAGAGTGGTTTCATGTAGTTAGTTAGCAATTACTTCTGTCAGTAAGCTATGGCTAGTTGACCAGTATTAGAAGGACACGGCCCTTTAGGGGAACCTGCTGTTATACCTTTATTGCACCACAGTAAATCTACAGTCTATCTTGGCTTCTTATGTCCAGCACAGGATGCTCTGATGTGAGTCTTTACTCTGAGCTGAGGTTTCTTAGAAGTGGTCTGAGTGCTTTCCCATCATACCTTCTTCCCTTTCTCTTTTTCTTCCCAGGAATCAGATCTTTAACATGGACTGGAACTTTTCCACCCCTTACCTTGTCACCCTGTCTTCCATATGTATTTATGTTAATAAAGCTCTTGCACATCGAATTCTGCAGTGGTGTCACTGCTCAGACATGTTCAAGGGTTTCACAGGCTGGTCTCTGTCTGACCTTAGATTTAAACTGAGTGTAGATGACTCTAATGTCATTGCCACACCATTTTCATATGCCCAGTGGTTTGATAGCTAGTTGTTGATTATTTGTCTCACACTTCATGTCAGGTTATTTATTCTCTGTGTTTGCCAGGATTTGATGATAGTTTTCTCTATCCTGACCCCACCACTACTATACCTATGCAGCTTTCTTGTTAATTTTTTCCTAAGGTGTCATGAGAAATCTGACAATGATAATAATCAATTATAGCTCAAAAATATGTCCCAGTAATGATACCAACCATGAGAAATTAGTGAAAGAGATTGTAAATTAATCATTAATCCAGAAATCTTAACTTGCTTGAAACACCACAGGTCACTGATGGAGCATATTTGATAGCATCTCAAATTTGAAGGCAAATTAAAATTTACACAGTATTGACAATAAAGGTTTGTGAAGTAGAAGAAACTTCTAATTATATTAACTTTTTGGGCAGTCATACTAGAGAGGCTATTTTACTACTTTCTTGCAATACACTGGGATTTTGTCCTCTGAAGCTCAAAACTCCAATATGGCTCTATATGGAGATGGGGCTTGTCCAGAGGTAATTAATAGTAGAGGAAGTTGGAAGAGTGAGCCTCTGAGAGAGAAGGGTTGGAGTCCTTATAAAAATAAGAGAGCACATTTTACCTGTTTACCATGCAAATGTGCAGTAAGAAGGTAGACTTTATAAGACGGTAGGGTAGTCTCCCTGCAAAGTTGATCTGAGACGTAGTCTCTAGAACAACGAGAAGATAACTGCTGTTGCTTCGCTGCTCTGTCTCCTGTGTTGTTATAGCAGCCAGAACTGACTAAGACAATATCTTTATTGCATTGGGGACAGTAAGTGTAGCACTCTCACGTGGTATAATTTTGCCCCAGCTGGTAATGTCTGGGTATAGTTTTGATGGTTACACTGTGGGGTATCCTGCTGAGGTCTCTCAGGTAAAGGACAGAGTCACTGAAAAAGTTTATATATTGCATCTCATAGACTTTTTTCCTCACCTTCTCCCCAACCAAAGTTACTGTTCAAAATATCTAAAGTGATACCATTGTAGAACCCAAGGAACCCAGAAAAATGATCCTATGAAACCTTATGAAAAGATATGAGAGTATGTTGTTAAACAGAAATTGATTTAAGAGGCAGATAAAGCAGGTAATTATTAAGTGGTATATAGTTTTGGATATTTTGTGATATTTTCATCCTTTAAAAAATATAATCTTTTGTTTTCTTCCTAATGAAACTCCAGTTTTATATTCTTTCTTTTGAAAGCCATCTCTCAAAACTGTATAAGCTTCATTCCATAGTTTTGATTTTATCATCATTATTAGAAATATAATTAAAACATACATAATGCTAGTAAATTTGGGCCTCACTATGACTTATGGAGCTCAAGATCATAGTTTATTATCTGGGATATAGTTATATAATCTAAATATGCCTAATAAGGTTTAGTGAAACTGAACATTTTTATAAGTGTACCATAATCCATTACTATTATCCAGAAGGAGTTTTGGCCTTTAAACCAAATCCTCTTGCCCTTTTCAGAAGATTTTCTTAAGCTGTTAAATAATAAAGCATTTATGGCATGGGTCCAGGGGTTTTGCTTTTGCAGTTCACATACGTGTCATTCATATCTTGACTGCATTTTAACCTTACCATGATAATGATCATGTTATGCAAATTTTCCCTAGAGATTTCTCAAATACTGGCTTTCATGACATCATCTTATTTAGGGTCTTTGGCACCTTTCTATCTGGTTTGTTCATTGCTCCTTCAGAGGAGTTTATACTGCAACCTGCATGATCTATATGATCATTATGTTTCCCCATGGCAGTGATGGTTGGGCTATTCCATGGCTTTCTCGCTTCCAACTGTTCAAACTTACTCTTTAGAAGGAATCGTTTATAGAAAATGTATGGTAGCTCTGATGCAACTGAATGAAAAGGGCCTAGAGCCACTCTCCCCTAGACAGGTTTATGCCTCACTTTCTGTGTCCCTAGAGTCGCATTCTCCTGTGACTAAGATGACCGAAGAAATTTATCTATCAAAGGGGAACATGTTAGAATTGAATGGAACATCTATGGATGTCTAATTATGCTTGGGTAGCAGGTAGGAAGTGGTAATGTTCCGGGTATAAACTGTGGATATCCCTGAGGTTCCTTAAGTAACATGCACAGCCCACTTGTCAATCAACCCAGTCGCACTGGTTTCAGTATTTCCTTAGCAGACCCTATGTCTAGAGCACCCTCATCAATGTGGTCACAAGAGCCACACTTGCCACTGGCCTCTGGAATCCCTGAAAGGATTTGATAATTCTTCCTGACATCACCCCTGGCCATACCTTGTGACACTGAGCCAGTGTTTAGAATAAGCAGGTAAGGATTTGTATTGATGTGGGGACTGTGTTTTATGTATACTTCCTCATGTATCTAAAGGGCTTTTGCTTCTTACGTCAGGAGTGTTAACCCCTTGGGAAGCCATTCTTGCACTTCTCATATGGAGCTAGGAGTCTTAGCAGAATCCATTGCATCTGTCGGTTAAACTTACATCAATAGGTTATTGTCACACTACGTAGTCATACATTATACTCATTGGCTCATGAGCATTTAGATGGAAGGGACTATGTCTTATTGATTTGAAGCATAACATGAAACCTGGCTTATAGCTGCTTCCCGTAAGTGGCTAATAAATAAATGACTTGGTAGATGAATAAGTAAAAAATGATGTCCATTTCCTCTTCTGATTCTCTTGGCTCCCCTTTTAACATTCTAAATTCAACCTCAAGTGATATATTTGTTTTTATTTGTTTTAATATGTTTTTAATAAAACTCGCCAGATGGCTTTGTGGGCATGAAAGCTCTGAATGTAGGATGCATGTGTGATGATGTCTCTGTCTTCCCTTTTGGATCAGGGAAGAACCTTCTGCACCCTTTGCATCTGCTCTCTCATTTTTTACAGATGAGTCAGTGAGGCTCAGAGAAAGACAGCTGAAGCAGAAGTTAACTCTTGTCCTATACTTTACACACATATCTGTGTGTCCGACACATTTCCAAACCACTGTCCAAAGATTAATGTCTGGTTTAAGTGTTAGAGCTAGGGGCAGAATAAGGTAACTTCATTATGTATCATAATGCTCTTTGTTGTTTTCTCCCAGAATCAGACTCTGAGCTGAAATTTTGCTTATAAAGCAGTGAAAAAATTCCAACTGATGGCCATCTTTGTGAGTTGAAAAACAGTGGCAGCACCAACAACACTTAAAAAAAAAAAAAAAAAAAAAAAAAAAAAAGCTGTAGAAAAAGACCGGAAAGAACTGAGAAAACATTATCACCAGTGGCAGGTAAGGGGAGCACCCGGTGGTGGCTATTTCCATAATAAAGTTCTTTATGAATGAAAGAAATACAGTGATTGAATTCAAAGAACCTTTACTTAGCTAAGGAAGCACAGGTCACATTCTGAGCATGCTCAGTTTAAAGAGAGAAGACACAAATACTTGTGGGCATGAGTTAATAATATGATTTGTCAAGTTTGCTACAGGTTCAAGAGTTAGAGTGACTCGGTGACCTTGTCTGGCCCAGTGTGAACATCTCCACAGAGGTTAACTAAAACAAAGAGAACAACTTTAGAAGTGCATTAATGGTCTCAAAAGAGCAACAGCTTTTTTCCTAAGGTGGCTATCTTGTTTAATGGTTAACAGAAGCAGCCGTTGGGTGGGCACTGGAAGCAGGACTGGGCAGTGGAGAGTACAATCCCAGTGGATGCCTCCGCAGCTCCAAGAGGGAGTCCTGAGAAGAGTGGTCCTGAATTTGACAGGACTTACTGCTTTCTTGAAATGCTGTCCACCTTAGAAAAGGTGCGACTTGGTGAGACTATTTGAGATAGTCATTGAAGAATCTTGTGGTGAAGGCTAACAGTGCTCTTAGTAACAATAGTACTGCCACACCAAGCCTTCATTGGTCTCTATTTTTATATGGCTCTGAATGAGGTGACTGGTTTGATTCAAACACATTCAGCAGATAGAAGGACAGTGACTGTGTAGCCAGCAGTTGGGTCTCAGCTCCAGTTTAATGCTATACAGGGATGCTGAGGAACAAAGGGAGATTAGAGACCCTGGAAATTTTTCTGTAATCTTCCAGAGAGGCCCTGGCTATGAGATGTGATCCTACTTATACTTTGGGGGAGATGAGGGGAAAGATGAGGGCAAGTCGTTGCTGTTGTGTGGAGAATTTTAACAAGTTCCCTTAGCATTTATTGAGGGAGTTATTTCGTTAATTATATTTCATTATTTCCTGGATTTGTCAACGTATTTCTTAACATAATACAGGATTTTACTGGATTATTAAAGGAAATCTTAAAACTGGTGAGAATTTGTGAAATATAGTACCATAATTTCATAGAGTCTCTTACACTTTTTAAATCTACTTATTCCTTTCTCTGTCTCTCTCTCTTACATATTGAAATACTTGTAAATTTCTACTTGAGTTTTTAAATGTCTTGGTCATTAAGAGTATTTAAATTCAGTACACTTGGTATATTTTTGAAAAATATTTTATTAACATTTTATTCATCCTATGGTATGTACTTCTGGGTAAATTCCGTTAATTACATTTCATTAGGCAGGAAATAAACTTCATTGATAGTTTCAAAGTCTTAACTTATAATCCTATGTGGTAGTTCAATCACCTCAGTACTTTGATAAATTGTAAACATTTGTGCTAGGAGTTTATTCTTTAATAGAGAACAGCTATTTTAATTTATTACCTTATTTGGATGGATTAATTCTACTTTAAAATTTTTAAGCTGAATTATTAACATCTGCTTTAAAACAAAGACTCAACTTCTTTTTCTAATTTTCCTAAATTGCCTTTTTTTTTTTTTTTTTTGTATTTCAATTCCTAATTTATGGAGTGGAATATTTATTTAACATTTTCTCCTTCTCTTTTTCTCTTTACCACTCCCTCTCCTTATTATTTAAAAGCCAAGAGGTGTAAAAGCTAAGTAGTACATTTGAACAGTTTTGGTCACTTTTTCATACCTTTGAAAAACTTCCTATAATTATTATTTTTAAAGTGCAAACTATTTTGAGATGAATAAATCTTTTGAACACTTAAAATATTGGTTTAACTTTTTACATTAACTCAAAACTTTAGCATTTGTTTCAAAGAAATCGTGGAACTGCACCCTGGAAGTTCTCTAGTGTTTTATATGTATTTGTACTTTGAAGAAGTTCTATGAACATTAAGAAAAGCATATTTCCACTTTTCCTATGTAACTCAGCATGCATTTTTGCAATATATTTTATTAAGTAGATGTATATTGAAGGGACGTGACTATTGCTGATTTCTCTCTCCTCAAGATTGGATGTGGCTCAAGCAGAGACCACACCCAAACATCAATTTCCAAATACAAAGAGACCTTTCATTAAGCAAGGCAGAGACAAGGTGGCAGAATCTGAATCCAGCAGAAATAGCAGCAAATAGCTTTGCAAGTGTTCGTTTTGAGAGGGAAAAAGGGTGGTCTGTGTTAGAATGAATGAGGATGGGTTGGTAAATTTGATGGGTTCGTTAATTAGGGCAGCTAAATGATGATAGTTGATTGCTGGGTCTTGATGTTTTGATGGTTGCACCTTGGTGATCTGCTCTAGGAATGAGTCAGGTGTAAGACGGTAGCCAAATAAAGGAAGAGGGCTTGGTGGCTAGCTTTGGGACTGTTATCTGATGGTTCAGGAAAGGAGAGGGGAGGGGGAAGAGCATTACCTCCGGCGCCATGTTTGCAATGTTTGGGGCTGCTGTGCCCTTCAGACATTTTACTTTATTTTACATCTGATTTACTTATCCAAACCCTGAGCTTGCTTTTATCCTAACCTCTTTTTATCTTCCTAGTCTTCTCACTGTATTTTTGTTTCATATGCTTCAAAATATATTATATGGTATAGGTTTTTAAGACTTCAGTATCATGATAATGGATTGTATCTTGAAATAATAAAATAACACATCTTACTTTATTGTTGACTGCAGCGTTTTTGCTCTTAACATGCCTTAGCTGTCACTTCTAATTTGGGTGTGACTCATGAATACTTGTCTAAACATTTACTTTTGGTTCTTGTCATTTTGTTTTAGGGACAACTTTGCTGTGAGATTTTTTTCATGTAGACAAATCTAAAAATTACTTCTAACAGACACATTTATTATTACAACTTATTTTCATATCACATTCTCATTTTATTGGGAGATTTCTATATTTGCATGTTTTGTTTATTTGAAAATTTCTACTTTTTATTGTATTTGTTGTTGTTTGTTGAGACAGAGTCTTTCTCATTCTTTGTAGTTCTGGCTGTGTTGGAACTCATTATAATACCACGGTGGCCTCAAAATCACATAGATCCAACTGGCTCTATCTCCTAATTGCTGGAATTAACGGCATGTGCCACCACGCCCAGTTTTTAAAAATTGTCTTTTTATTATAGGAAATGTATTTATTTCGTTTTTAATACTTAATAATACGAGAGTAAAATAATACCTGAAAACAATACTTGAAAAGATGCCTTCAAATTACATTAATTTTTTTTTTCTATAAAATGTTCTTTTTTTCCACACATACAAAAAAACAAGCAGCTTTGATTGCAGTATTACAAAACACTTTCCATTTGGCAATATTTTACAACGCACTTAGCTTTAAGGGTTTGGAAAGAAAAGGTGGGAAACTAAAAGGGAAAATTTCTTTTTTTTTTTTTTTTTTTTAATTAATTTATTCTTAATTTTTTAAAAACATATTTCGTCCTTGCTACTGACTTCTTGACTACAGACTACTTTCATTGCTCTTTGATGTCATGGTTTTTCTCGGTTAAGTGTTTAAACTGAAAGGTTGTGATTAAATTATATTTTAACATAAAATACTTCTTTTAAAACATTTTTATACTTACTTTTTGTTTCTATCACCCACCCTTTCTTCCTTCTTTCCTTCCTTCCTTTCTTCTTTCAGTATTTTTCCTCTTTTTTTTTTTTTTTTAGTTTGACCATTTTATTATTCTTTATAAATTAGGTCATTCAAACAGTTAACATTTCCAGGGAGAATACTGGGAGATAACTTTCTGACTTTTTTTATTACCAAAATTAATTTTCTTTCATCTCATTTCTTAAATCATAATTTGACTAACAAACGCTTTCGTGGCAAATTTTCTCTTTTAAAAACCTTTTCTTTTTCCTTTATTCATAATGTCTTCTAGTGGCTTTTAATACTGTAGAGCAGGCCATGGGCAACTTTGCATATTTTTCTCTGAAAATGGGAAATCCTGCAAGCCCTGGCCTGGCCCAGTCTCAGTTGATGGATAAGTAGTTGCTTTTCTTTTTAACTCTGTTTTTCTCTTGAAATTCAAGTCTTGACCAAAGTGTGATGAAGAAACAGCAAGGCCAAGGAAGTTTCTTGGGAAGCTTCTTTGATTTCCTTAGGGTAACTGTAAAAAAAATTAGGAATGTTTTGATCTATACGAGGGTTTTACCTTGCTAGGAATTCTTTTGTTCTTCTATACTCGTCATTTTTATTGCATGTTATTTATTCCATTCTCTTCTGTCAAGAAATTATTTATCAATTTCTGATATGTGACTGTGACTTTACGTTCTTTCATTTGAAGCATCTTTAATCAAAGATAATTTCTCCCCTTTTGCCTTTCTGTATTCTTGAATTGTTTCAAAAGTGTGTTTTGTAAAGAATGTTCATAAAATCATGCTCATGTTTTAATTTAACCTTCAATTGCTCCATAATAACATATTGAATGCATGATTTAATCATGTTATCATTTTATACTGTTAAATATTTTTCTTCTGTATTTGTCTGATCTAGTCAGTTCATTTCCACTTAAAGACTTCCATTATATTATTTTATAGAGTCCATGTTTTCTTGAATTTCATGAATAAAAATATATTTCGAACAATAAAAAACAACAAAGAACCTATTATTTTATCATTTCACATATTAGATTTTTCTTAAAATATGTTTTTATTTTTGTCTTAGTATTTAGTTTCTCTCTTTTAAATTGTGGTCTTCATAGGGGTCTTATTTGTTTATTTAAGCTTTGTTTTCTTAACTCTTGAATGAACAGAATGTATCCTAATAAGATAGTTACCTGTAAAATTGGTATTTTCTCTCTGGGGAAATTATTCCCACTTTATGTTTGACTGGAAGTAAGTGTTAATAGTGGTTAGAGTCTCTGAGGTTCCTAGTTTTTTGACATCCTTTATATAATGTGGCTTCCTTGGCTTTGGAGAACCCATTTCCTGAAGCAATGACACAGCATTGTTGTGATCTGGGGAATCAATTTCTGAGTACTGAAGCACTCATCAGTTCTACCCAGCCAAGGAAGTGAATGACCACCCACAGCCTTCCTCCTGCTCTCAGATTTCCCCAGCCTGTTTTTCCTCCACAATGGCATGGATGTCTCCTGAGGCTGAACACTGCATTTGGATGAATTGTCCATCCTAGATGTGTTCATGCTTTCCATTTCCTGGCATATTTATTCTGCAGAAGGTGGAAGGAGAAGTGCCATATTCATATGGGCATTGGTCATAGCAGCATAAACAGGATGCTGACGGCACAACACTGACTGTAGGGGAAGGGAAATCATAAATACATACAGGAAGTCTCTGTCAGAAACGCCTCCAAGTGGTATGGGTAGAAGTTAGGCCCTGGCCTAAGCACTGAAGCAGGAATCTGCCAATGTTAATTTTGTAGCTTCTGAATCATGGAATACTTTGAGAAACCCAAAGGGAGGGAGTTTAAGGAACTAGAGCCATCAACAATTCCTCAAGCATCTGAGAAGTATTCTAGTAATTTGCTGACTGATATCACTGTAGTTATCTACTGTGTGCCTTTGCCTCCAATGCAGCCTTCCTCATAAGATGCTTATTTAGATGAAATTGCTGTCTTCATCATTGTTCTCTCGCTGTGAAGCGACCCAGTGACCAAAGCAGCTCTTATGAAAGAAACACTTAACTGAAGGCTTGCTTATAGTTTCAGAATCTTAGTCCAGACAAGTATTTTGTGTCCATTGGTGTTCTGCCTGTATCTATGCATGTATACCTGTGTCAGGGTGTCAGATCTTCTGGAACTGGGGCTACAAACAATTGTGAGCCACCAAGTAGGTTCTGGGAATTGAACCAGGGTCCTATGGAAGATCAGCCAGTGCTCTCAACCATTGAGCCATCTCTCTAGCCCCTGCTTTAATTTTTAAAAACTTCTTTATTGTAAAATGTAACAAATAGGCTATAAAATCTAAGTATTGAAAACATTTTGAGGAGAATAAATTGATATTAAAGAGCATTATATAAAAAACATACCTGTGCCAAAGTATTTTTATTACATTCTCTCCCCTCCACCATAGTGCGGTTGTGTATCCCACTTTTTCTTTGTGATTCCTATCCTATAGGAAACACAACTATGTTTAAAGCAACACCTAGCAGAAACTAAGGACTTGGGACTAAAAGTATATTCCAATGGTAGAACACTTGTCTTGTGTGTCTAAGGTCCTCAATTTTAATCAGTAACAGAGCTAAAAACTATGGCCTTGAACTCTGGTATTTCCCTGGTTATTATTAAACCATTCTCCTAACTCCTCGGAATGTACTTTTGATTCTTAGCAAAATATGTTTTTCTGATTAAATGAAAGAAATAGCATGAGAAAGCTTTACACATTATGACTTAAATGCTAAAACCTTTCTATTCATTATATTTTATATTTCCTATGACATTCAAACACCTCATATATTTGATCATTATTTATAGAACAATACATTGTATTATAAACACTTGTCGACTGAGTGAGCACATTTAGAACTTGCCAGATTTTTTTAAGTGGCTGGAAATTATTTTTCTTCTCTATTCATTTTTATCTTAAGTTCTATAAAATCAAGAAACAAATATTTGCATTGAGACTTTAGCAACTAGATGTACTAATTTTGAGTAACATAATGACTAAAATTGTTCTTTATTGTTTTGCACTTGTTATAGTCTTCATTACTTAGATTAGTGCGTGCACCCATTTATTTCACTGTTAAAAATAGTTTTCTTTGCGTAGCATGTATGAAGATGTGGGTTTGATCTCTAGTCACAAGCTGGATGTGGATCTTCAAGCTTATAAAATCATCCACCCCACACTCACATTTACAAACAGGAGTCTTTCATCATAAAGAGGAGTTTTTGTTACTTACACACCACACACACACACACACACACGCACACACACACACACACACACTTGAATTCTTGAATATAATTGGAGAAAAATAATCTTTTATAGAATGCTAAAATATTCTCTATCTTTTGTACGTGTGGGGTTTTTGTATCTACATAAGAGAAGTAATGCATTTCTATAATAAAAGAAATCTCAGATGTTCTTATGCTGGAACATAAGGTAACAGGGTTCATGGTGGAAGGGCAGCTGAGATTTACAGTGACTTTGGATCCTGTTCTCCTTTGTTGAATTTCTCCCATTGCCAGAGTCCACTTTCCAGGGTATGTTAGTCAGGCTTCTCTAGAAGAACAGAACTGATAGAATTAATATACATGATATTATATACATGATGTAAACTATACCTCTATGAGATGCATTAGAGTGGCTTACAAGGTATGGTCCAGCTAGGACTACAGTGGCTGTCTACCAGCAGAAAGTCCAAGAATATAGTAATGTCTCAGCTGGTCTTCTATATAGGCTCTAATACCAGTGAAGATATGAACTTGGCAGCAAGAACAAGAACAAAGAAAGAGCAAGGGCTTCATTCTTCCATGTTCTCTATATAGGTGGCCATCAGGAGGGATGGCCCAGATTTAAGGTGGATCTTCCCATCTCAAAAGATATGGATTTAGGGTGTTACTTCCCACTTCAAATAATTTAATCAAGAAAATTCCCCTACAAGAAAACCCACTGGTTTAAGTTTTAGTTAAGACAGGGTAAGCAAGTCCTCAATAGTTCCTGCCTTGCAAATATGTCTGTCAGATATATTGGGCCAGAAGGATGACGATAATGCTCCAATGTTATAGAGAGTGTTGTGTGACTGTTCAGGCAGTAAACTGTCTCAGTCAGTTTTTCATTTTGGATGCTGTTAACTTTCACTTCTGGTTCACTCAGTTAATTAAGCTTTATTCCTTCTCAAGTCTTTGATGAGGTTGAAGACCAGATAGTTTAGTCTTACAATTAAGCTTAGTAGGTTAGGGGTTAAGATGTTTTTAGATCAAGATAGATGTTTTAAGTTAATAGAGATGAGATATGATAGATATTAATATCCATTCAGAAATTTAGACACAATAAGATAGGAAAGATGTTTACTTCAAGTTTGCCAAATACAAATGGCCATATTATTATGAATGAGACATTTGTATAATTCTGGATTGTCTCATGGTTCTTCCTGCTGTATGTAGTTTATTTTACTCATGTGTAATAATATAAATGTACATGTTAAAAAAGAAACATAAAAAATTTCAAAAAAAATTCAGATGTAGTCAAGTTGATGACTTACCCATGGCTCCAAGAACTACTTATTATATATTAGATCCTGCACCATGTAGCCAAGTGGACTGAGAATACGGGCTTTATTAAATTTGAAATAACTATTCACAACAGATGCATCATGGGCACAGGTGGGCCCATTTTGCTCACTCATTCACTTTCTCTGCATAAAGGTCCATTCTTCTCTCTAAAATGCCAGTTCTGTCCAGTTCTTGTTCCTTCTAAGCCTGTGGCCTTACAAGACACATCCACAGATACATCCACAGATAAAGGCCCTCCCTGAGTACAAGTGAATAACATAACTTATACCAGAACACTCAGGAAGTCAAAGAGAAGTGCTGTGAATAATTCAACCGTAATAACAAGAATAAGCTGGGTCTGTCCTACATAAAGTAGAATGATTGCTTTCCTAATGACTGGAGAACCATATAATGAACAGGAGGGAAGAACTAAAGAAAAGTTTTGCAGTGGGTAGGTATGTTTTTTTTTTTTTTTTTTTTTTTTTTTTAAATCAAACAAGAGCCAGCTAACCATACTCAAATGCAAACTGGCCCTCAGAGAATTTTTATGCTTAACATTTCAAAATAATTATTTTGTCCTTGTATGAAAATGAGAATTTCAAGCTTGAAATTTAGCTGGGTGGTTAGCATTTTTTTTTTTTTTTCAGGGAAAATGCACGTGTGCACAGACTCACTACTACTTGGCCACTTGCTTTAATCTGTGTCTGCTGAGTGAAACCGCCCTGAGAACAGCCCTTTAAAACATTTCCATCCTGTTTGCTTCTTTAGTTCCCTGGCACTTGTTGGGTTTAAGTCACTGGTGGTACTTTTGAAGGAGACACCACCCAAAGGCCAAGCCCAGTGTTGAACCGCTCCCTCCCATTTTTCATGAAAAGCTTCCTCTGCCTTCCCTCGGTCTTCCCTTCGGGTCACACAGACCTTCATCTCTCAGGAGAAAGGAAACCATATCTCATGAAAGTGTTGGAAAAGGATTCAGTTCCCCACATCAGATCTCTGCTTCTCCTGGGACCTCATTATTTCTTTGTGGTACTTGCCCAGCAAATTAGGTCTGTCCTCTTGGTCTTCCCTTCTGTTATTACCATTACTTTTTTCTTAGTCCTTGCTCTAGGACTGGACTCCTGAAGGCAGGTAGAGTGTACAGTTTTTCCAGCTTTGGGCAATCCCTTAATATTCTAATTGTATTCCTAATGTTTAAAACAACATGTTAAAAAAAAATCATGTTTCCAAAATTTGTTTTTATAAAACAGAAGAAAAACCCCAGCCTTCTCTGAACACAAGGGAGCCTGGAGCTTCTTAAGCCTGGAGGATTTCTTAAGACTAGAAGACCACTGGGTCACATAGATTTGGGAAAGTTTGATTTTCTGTTAAGTTCAAAACAAACAAGGCAGGAGGAAGAAAAAAACCTGTCCTGACAAATGTCACTAGCAGCCTGAAACCAAAGAACACATTAAAAAATCCTGTCTGCTCAGGTGAAAACTTGACAGGTGGCACCCCGAAGGTAGCTTGGACTTGTTCAGCTTGCCCTGCCCTGTGGTCCCCCACTTGTTCTTGAGTTTTCCTCCAGCAGCTGGGTCAGTTGGTGTCTGGACAAAGCATGGGGTCCCCTGCCCACCTTTTGCAACAGCTTCATAACCACCTCGGAGGCAGGCAGGAGGCTCGTTCTCAGTGGAGGTTGGTTTTTCGCCTTGCTCCTGCTTGTCACTGGTGGTGCAGAACCACTTCTGTTCATCATTCTCTTTTAATCTGTCTCAGGGATGAGAAAGACCTATAGGGGCCTGCCTGGCAGGTGAAGCATCCAGATGCTAAATCTCCAGCATTAATTTTGCTGGCAGTGGCATCTGGGAGTTAGCTCCTTTCCCCTGGCTTCGCTGGCAGACTGGGTTAACACCTTATTGTCCAAGAGGTTTATTTGATGTGTCAAATTAGTGGTCTGGTTCTCTTGGCAGGAAAAGCCACATGGAGGATGCTTTTGATATGCAAAAAAATCTATATTTAAGAATCAGAGCCTTGAAGTTTGATCAGAGTCCATGTCCCCGCAAGGGACAAAGAAGAACAGTCCCTGGAGATGATAAGTGACGTGTGATGATCAGTGTCCATGTTCGTCTGCAGAGAGGACAAGCAGAGCCAGGAAAATGTCCCTACTAGGGGGAGTGATGTAGGAATGATGTATGGATGAAAATATACCCCCAAAGCAGCAATTTCCCACTGCTGCCAACACACACACACACACACACACACACACACACACACACACACACACACACACACACACACAGAGAGAGAGAGAGAGAGAGAGAGAGAGAGAGAGAGAGAGAGAGAGAGAGAGAGAGAGAGAAAGAGAGAGAGAGAAGAGAGAAAACTTCCCACCCTCCACTCGTGTCCCTGAAATTTGCTTTTTTTTTTTTTTTTTTAAAACTGTATTCCTTGTCCCCAAAAGTCAAGAAGAAAATTTACAGCCTGACTTTGCCTTCATGAAACCTTGCCTTCACTGTGACAATTTTTTTTTTTTTTGATGTTGTTGTTGTGGGAAAGTTTACGACTGAGTGTCTGCAAGCAACAGTACTTTTGAAAGGAGCCCTAAATATTAAACTCATTTCAAGTGTGACTTGAGACTCAGGCAGACTGCAGGAGCAGTGACAATTTATTACTCTTCCGAAGCCCTAAAGCAGAGTAAATATAGATTTGCCACTGATAATATGAGAACAACAGATCAATTTGATTTTAAGTAAATCCCCCCCCACCCTTTACATACACACAAAAGCTAGACTTTGATTAATCCATTGAAGCTCACTGGAATCACTTGAAACTAATTGAAACACACACAAGTTCCTCTTCTCTCGTTAAATGCACCTGGCCCAAGAAGACACTGTTCTAAACTGCCTATCGGTACAGACTGTGAAATTTTTGTTTAGTAACTATGCACTTTAAGTTTAAACGTCCTTTATCTACTTTCAAAGAAATTGGGAGGCCTAAATTAATTTACACATTATGGATGAAGTCTCATACTGGCCTTCCAAGGTTCTGCATCCAATGTGCGCAGAGATGACACTTTACAACAGTTCTCAAGAACCCAGAAACCCTCATCCAGCTTAATTTGCATGTCTCTGAAGGACAGAAAAAAAAAACCATACAAATTCCAGAAAGGTGTAGTACTCCTTTAGTGTCACCTAACCCTTATAAGCACCTTGAATTTTCTGGCTGCTTTTTGCGCTGTCCCAGAGAAACATTTTGAAACATTCATGCATTCCAAAATTAATTGTAAGTGGTGAAGATCATCTTGGCTTTGCAGGCAGGAAGACCTAGCAAAACAGATGAGGGGAACTCTTCTAGCAGTGCCAAGAAATTAACAGTCAGGATGATCTAGAAGTGAAACCTCCATGCAGTCATCCAATAAGCCATGAGACTTAGTAAAAATGTACTGAGAGTAAACTCATGTGCTTTGCTGTTTGCAGAGCACTCTGACATGCAGTCTTTGCTCCTTGAAGAACCCAACCACATGCACATGGTGTCCACTTTCAGACAAAGAACCCAATGAGTATTAAGTGACCTTCTTATGTCAGTGGTACATTGATACACACACTGTATCTGAGTCTGGGGTCAAGGTCATTTCCACTCCCTTCGAACTTGAACCCTTGAATACAGTTGATGTGGGAAGTTGAAAGTCTGCTTGCATCTTTTTAGAAAGTGCCTACTGATTGTAATGACTTTTTCAGTTAGGAAACTTAAAAAAAAATAAATTAGACTTTAGTTCTATTCACATTCATAGACTCTGACAGTTAATTTATTATTTTTCCCAAGACACTGCCATTATTCCGTTTATTTTAAGTAATAATGATGGCAATGATATTAAGTCCATTAAGTCAAAAGGTTGAAGAATGCCCATAGAATGGCCGACTCTTCATATTTAGAGCTGATTTTTATTCTAGAGAATTTGATAAGCATTCTTTTATAGGGCTATTCTTGAGAGTTAAGTGGGTATTTTCTGAAAGAGCCATGGAGTCCTGATTCTATTCATCTGAAAAAGAAGAGAAATGATTTATGCACAACTGCATATAAATGATATGTGCACTATATTCCCATGTGTCCCAAAAGCTCTACTGCTTTTTAATATTGCTTAATAAAATTGAAGAGGAAGGGTTTTTTATTAAAAGGTCTTACTTTGCTTTGCAAAATAAATAATAGTTCCAGGTGGTTTTTATTCTGCTATAAACTTCATTATAACTTTGGGACATTTTTGGAATTATGTCACTGCCTATACTTTTACATGAGATACAGAATGAAGGATTGGCTTTTCTTTTTATCCTTTCACCATGGAAATTTTCAATGGAGGAAAATAACCACAGGACAGGGATGTGGCAGTGTGTGTTGGCCGTTATTATGAAGCGAGCGTCAGTGAAAATGTTGACTAATGATTTTTTTCTCAGTGAATTATGAGGCCTATAATCAAGCTGCATCAGTCGGCTGCTCTATCAGATCTAGTTAACTAACAATTTTCACCACTATTAATCCTGGGCTGAGGTTCGTTGCTTTGGATTAAAGCTCTGACCCATGTAGAAGGAATAAAATACTGAACGTTATTCCATTTTGAGGAAGATTCTGACTAAGGTATTGACAAGGCTGGGCCTTCATAGGCCAACAATTCAAAGAGGTGTACAGGATCTGAATTAATTCAGAGTGACCTGTGTGCTTTGAAGGCTCAACTCTACCAAAGCTTGTTGGAAGAAGTACTTAGGTTACATTATGCTGCCTAAGTGAGTGAATAGAACTGGAAAGCTGACCCTAAACTGTAACCTTCCTGTTCCTCTCCTGCTGGGAGAGTACTGATGAGGCATATCAGGAAGATGACAAGTCACATGACCTTGCAAAGGGACAACACTCAAGGGACAGGCAATACTTCTGTCTTGTTGATGTGTCTTACAGCCAGGCTCAGGTATGGATTTCCTATCGGTATTTTAAGCCTATCTGCTCCATACACTGTCTCTGTTTCCTTTTTGTAATTTCCTCACATTTTACATTTCTCTGCAGCTATTTATCTATCTGACATTGTATTATTACTTTGGCATTAAATTTTTCTTTTGTCTTCTTGAGAGAAAGAGAGAGAGAGAGAGAGAGAGAGAGAGAGAGCGCCTGTGTGTGTGAACACGCAAATAGGCACCATTTGCATATGTATGTGAAAGCCTGAAGCCAACCTAGAGTGTTCCTATGATGCCATTCACTTTGCTTGAGACAGAAGTTTCACTGAGTTGTGCCTTTATGATTAGATTGGGTGAACTAGCCATATAGCCTCAGATACCTGCCTGTCTCTTCCTCCCCAGCCCTGGCATGACACAGTCACATTACAATGTCTGGTTTCTCCACCTGAGGCTTTAGAAGGTACTCATGTCCTTCTGCTTGGCCTGCAGGCATTTTACCAGTTAGGCTCTCTCATAGTGTCTTTTTACTTTTAGATTTAAAATAATATTTATATTGGAACAGTAAAACTTAAACTTTCCCTTTAGAGAGAACATATCCTAAACATATGCTTTTAAAAAATGCCAGTAAGTTTCCATGATAAGTGATATCATTAACAATCCTTCAAAATTCATAGATTTAAAATGAAATGATATTAAACTAGTCATATATCTAATTAGATATATTATAAGCATATGATTTTTCATTTGTAATAAATATATATTTGTGAAATCTAACAGGTTTTAAGGACACATTTATCCTAAATGTTCTCAGATGGAAACTGAATATGAATTCTCATGAAAGCAATTTCTCTCAAAATTAAAATTCATCAGTTTATATTGGGTTATATAATATATTTTCTTTTTATGTCCTGTTTTGGTATTTTTGCCCACAATGTCACTATTATTTTAGTAAAAAATGTACAGAAGTATTTGAAAAGTGTATGTTTTATAGAAAGAAATTTCTAATGAAATAATAAAATTATAATTTAAAACTATAATAATGACATTAGGATCAGAGAGAGATATCTGAACCCACAAGGTGAAATTTAGCACACATGAGGAATAGGAGGCGAATTACATTGTTTCCATTGTGTAATTTTCTATAGCCATAACTTAGATTTATAGTCTGTATAATTCAGTTTACTGTGAAAATTTCATGTCAGCAGATCATTGTTCAATTTTTGTATGGCTCTGTTCAAATATCTGAAAACAGTGACTTAAGGAACAGTTTGTTTTGGCTCACTGTTCAAGGGGACAGTCCATCATGGAGGAGCAGGTGGGTGGTCACATCGCATCTAGTTAGGAAGCAGAGCAAGATTAATGCTTTTGCTCAGACAGATGTCTCCCTTTTATTCAGGCCTGAGCCCCAGCCTGCAGAATGATACCACCTGCACTGAGAGTGTGCTTCCTCTCTCATCTAACTGAGTCTAGATAATGCCTCAGGGACATTCACAGAGGCTTGATGTTGTCAAACCAACAACCGGCATTAACTAATACAAAATAATACTTGAAAATTTCCATAACTTATGGGAATGACACATGTAGGTGCACTGTGGCTGTGGGAAACATCTTCCTCACTAAAGATCCCAGCTGATTCAGTAGCCCTAATCTCACCATATTCTGTTTTTATGAATCAAAAGACAAGAACATCTTTTAATATGTGGAACACAAAGTTTATGGTGCTGTTCTCCTATTAAAGAGAGGAAAAAACTATGTGAATTAGATACACTCTTTAAGCAAAGCACAAAATTGGCCTTTTATGGGGCTGTTAGGTAGGAAGGGTGCAGTCTTGGGATTTATGGGTTGATAAGACAGGGTTGTATTGATACCAGCTACAGAGGGTAGTTGCTAGGGGAATACCATCATTGAGTAGTTGATATTCAGAGCATGTTTCTTGTAAAATTCCATTCTCTACTGGGTGATTTTTGAAAAGCAAGAACCGTTACTGATTGGCTGGTGTTCTTGAGCAGTTCTGGTGATGATTATTGCCATGGCTACAGAACTGTCACTGGTGGATCAAATACACCGAACGAGTTCGACTTACTTGTTACTATGGATTCTGAATGATCTTTTTTCTAAGAGTTTAAACTTCTGTCATCTTATTCTCTCATGACAATAAGAAAAGTAAAGATTGTACGACGGTGTGGAGGTTTTATAGCTTGGGAGTGACAGACATCATTTCTATTCACACTTCATTGTTCAGACAAAAATCACAGGGATGAACTAGCAGCAATGGAAAAGGTGGAAACTGTCAACCCATGCTACTGGGCAGCAATATTTTCAACAATAATAGGTCCTAATACCTGGGTGGATGTTATGGTAGAAAAGAAGTGCTGTGCACGTACCTGAAAAGAAAGAGTGTGATGTCTATTTAAAAATACAGCCAATATTACTACTACTTGAAAAAGTCTATTTCTTCTGAGCATCTTGTAAGTGCCTTTATTTGTGGCACTGGAATACTAATCAATACCCAGGAAATCATGTTCATAAATGTCATACATTGTTTTATAATCTGTATTTTCTGTAGTAAATTCTAAGGAATATAAACATAGTCTGTAGATTTTTATTTTGTTACTTTATCTGAATTGTAAACCGAGGAACATTACCAAGTAGATAAAAGACAAATTTATAAAACCTATCTATTAAAATATCACTTTAATTAAACCTAGAATTCATTGTCTTTGGACTGCCATATCTGTTTTAATTTATTTTGTCCTGATGTTAGATTTTTGACAATGAGTATAGTGAAAAAACTATATTATTTTGTAGCTTTTAAAAAGTTACTCATCTAATAGCAAACACCCCTTTTCTTCCTGTTGACATGAGAATCAACCAATACAACACAGCTGCTCAGAGGCCTGTCTGGCCACAAGAAGACAAGATGCACCCAATACTAGTGCAATATGATTGCAGTCTTATGCCAAGGTGGGTTGATATCCATGGGAGGCCTCGCCTTTTCTTAGGAGAAAGGAGGAACAGGAAGATGGGCGGTGAGGTGAGAGGGAAAGAGGGAGGGGAAGCTCTGATCAGGATGTAAAGTAAATAAGTTAATTAATTTTAAAAGTTGTCATTGCACTCCGGGGAATGGAAATTAAATTTATTTGTGGCCTACTTTGTTTTGCCTTACAATCTGTTGGGCTAGAAAAATTGACCTTCTTTTAGCCTCCCTCATCTTTTTTGTTTTAGTTTGCCTTTGATCATATTACTCCAACCTTTGTTGCATGACACAGATGCCCCTTGTGTGGGCAGATGAGGCAATGCTTTTCTCTCAGTGACTAGCTGACAAGATTTGTCAGTATGGAGCACCATCTATTAATGAATTAACCATTTGTTTAAGATTGGATTTGGAGACATTTTCCTGAGTTTCATCTCATAATATTTAAAAATTCACTATATATATGATCGTCCTAAACTTCAAGCTTTTGTTAGGGTTAAAAAAAATTCTCATTTGAAGGCAGACGTAGTCCCAATTATGTACGTCACTGAATATGCCTGGGCCTGTGTGGAAAAGTAGAATCTGATATAGATTTTCTTCCTTGAACTGTATTTTGCTCTCGCCATCAACTTTAATGCTTGTCGTAACAGTGTAAATTTCATATGAGATATGTAATTTCTACGTGAGAGGTACAGTTTGAACATCAGTAAACAATCAACTGACAGTCAGATTCAGATGATTAAGCTCCAGAGTGATTTTTTTTTTTTTTTTTTTTTTTTTTTTTTTTGATTCAGGGTCTTTGTGTGCCTTGGCTGTCCTGGAGTTGCTTTGTAGACCAGGCTGGCCTTAAACTCACAGCGATCCACCTGCCTCTGTCTCCTGAGTGCTGGGACTTTTTTTTTTTCTTCTACATCCCTCTGTCTTTCAAAGCAGTAAGTAAGTATATATACTAGTGTGTGTGTGTGTGTGTGTGTGTGTGTGTGTGTGTGTGTGTGTGACTTGCATGTTTTATGAATGAATTCGTCTTATTATCCAAGGAGTTATCAGTGTGTGTGTGTGTGTGTGTGTGTGTGTGTGTGTGTGTGTGTGTGTGACTGGATCAATATTCCCATAGCGTTGTCCCGAACTCTGACATAGAAACCAGCATTTAAGTACTGGTAACAGAATTCTGTAGTTTTATCTGATTTCAATCACTATTATCTTAACAGCAGCTGTATTCGTTTGGCATAAAGCAACCTCCTCACCCTTTTTGCGCATGTCTGTCTCCTGAATTATTTTGGACTGCTTCTCTCTGGTACACAAATTGCTGAGTAATCTCCTTGTTGCACAGCGTGCTGCTAATATACTCCAGACACCACTATGAAAGGTTAAATTACCCAGTGCCAATAAAAGCCTCCCTTTCCATATCAAACAGTGTGTGGAGGAAGCATTCTTCACTTCTGCTCCTTGGTGGGCATGATGTATTGACTCTATAAACAAAGTATTCTGCATGAAAAAAACATCCTTTTCAGGTAAACAGACTATTTAGTTATCTTCATTTTTCTTCCCTGCATATTTTTTCTTAAGAACATATAAAGTAAGTTTTGTTATTTTCATACCTGGCACTTTCAGGTTGGTTTCCTTTTTAAAAAATATTTTATTAATTTATTCATGTTACATCTCAATTGTTAGCTCATCCCTTGTATCCTCCCTCCCTCCCATTTTCCCCTTACTCCCCTCCCCTATGACTATGACTGAGGGGACCTCTTCCCCCTGTATATGCTCATAGGGTATCAAGTTTCTTCTTGGTAGCCTGCTATCCTTTCTCTGAGTGTCACCAGGCCTCCCCCTCCAGGGGACGTGGTCAAAAATGGGGCACCAGAGTTTGTGTGAAAATCAGTCCCCACTTGCCACTCAACAGTGGAGAATGTCCTGTCCATCACCTAGATCTGGGTAGGGGTTTGAAGTTTATTGCCTATATTGCCCTTGGCTGGTGCCATAGTTTGAGCAGGACCCCTGGGACAAGATCTGCCCCTCATAATGTTCTTCTTGTAGGTGTCTAGGAACCTCTGGATCCTTCTATTTTCCCATTCTCCCATGCTTCTCTCATCTAGAGCCCCAATAGGATGTCTTCCCCTCTGACCCACTTTCTTGATAAATGAAGACATTCATGGGACATGCCCCTTGGGCTAGTGTCCAGATATAAGTGAGTATATACCATTTGACTCTTTCTGCTTTTGGGCTAACTCACTCATTATGATCATATCTAATTCAATCCATTTGTCCACAAATTTTGGGAATTCCTTGTTTTTAATAGTTGAGTAGTATTCCATAGTGTAAATGTACCACAGTTTCTTTAGCCATTCTTCTACTGAGGGACACGTAGGCTGTTTCCATGTTCTGGCTATTATGAATAAGGCCGCTATGAACATGGTTGAGCATATGTCCCTGTTGTGTGGTAGAGCATTTTCTGGGTATATTCCAAGGAGTGGAATAGCTGGGTCTTGAGGAAGCCCTATTCCCATTTTCTGAGAAAGAGCAAGATAGATTTCCAAAGTGGTTGTACCAATAATTAAAACACCATAGTACTGGCACAGCAATTGGTTTGTGGATCGATGGAATCGAATCAAAGACCCAGAGATGAATCCACACACATTTGGTCACTTGATTTTTGACAAAGACGCCAAATACATTCAATGGAAAAATGATAACATCTTCAACAAATGGTGCTGGTTTAACTAGATGTCTACATGTAGAAAAATGCAATTAGACCCATATTTGTCACCATGCACAAAACTCAAGTCCAAGAGGATTAAAGACCTCAACATAAAACTAGAGACATTAAATCGGTTAGAGGAAAAAGTGGGGAAGAGCCTGGAACACATTGGCACAGGAGACAACTTCCTGAACAGAACACCACAGCCCAGGCCTTAAGGTCAACAATTAATAAATGGGACCTCATGAGGCTGAGAAGCTTCTGTAAGGCAGGAGACACTGTCAGTAGAACAAAGCAATAGCCTAGAGACTGGGAAAAGATCTTCACCAACCCTACATCTAACAAAGGTCTAATATCCAAAATATATAAAGAACTCAAGAAATTAAACATCACCAGACCAAATAACCCAATTAAAAAATGGGGCTCAGAAATAAAGAGAGAATTTGCAATGGAGGAATATCAAATGGCTGAGAAACACTGAAAGAAATGCTCGTCCTCGTTAGTTATCAGAGAAATGCAAATCAAAACGACACTGAGATTCCATCTTACACTCATCAGAATGGCTAAAATAAAAAATTCAAGTGACACCACATGCTGGCAAAGATGTGGAGAAAGAGGAACACTCCTTCATTGCTGGTGGGAATGCAAACTGGTTTCCTGTAGGATGAACAGCTTTTAGGTTTTCCAGTAGAACAATAAAAGGGACACTGTGAAAATTGCCTTCTGAAACTTTGAACCCTTACACAGATCTAGCCAATGGACAGGACATTCTCCACAATTGAGTGGAGAGTGGAGTCTGACCTTCACACAAACTCTGGTGCACCATATCTGACCATGTCCCCTGGATGGGGAGGCCTGGTGGCACTCAGAGGAAGGATAGCAGGCTACCAAGAAGAGACTTGATACCCTACGAGCATATACAGGGGGAAGAGGTCCCCTCAGTCATAGTCATAGGGGAGGGGAGTAAGGGGAAAATGGGAGGGAGGGAGGGAGGATACAAGGGATGGGCTAACAATTTAGATGTAACATGAATAAATTAATAAAATACATTTAAAACAAAACAAAACAAAAACAAAACAAACAAAAAAAGCCTTGCCTTCTGAAACAGCTCAAATAGGCGGAACAAAGTCCGTTGCCCAGCAGAGCGGGTCTTTAACTAAAGGTTAAATGAAATTGTATTGGAAGCTGTGAGATTACCTTCAAGTGGCTGTTCCTGGTGGTGGTAATTGGGTGAACCTTGAGGGACCTAGAGAGAAAACGGTAACATTCTAGAGCTAACACCCTTTACCCCTCTCATTTTCTCTCCTTTATTTTAAAGAAATAAAAAATGCTGAGTTGTTTTTATGCACTCTCTCTTCATTAGACTAAGCAAAGTGTGGAGCAGGGGATTTCTAGTGGGGAAGTTTTTAAGTGTGATAGAATATACTTTCTAAAATCCACCATCATGGTATAGGCTTATTTTGAGCTAAAAGCACTTCCAAAACACTGGAGGCCAAAATGCCCTCCTCCAAATTTCCCTTTTTCTTTCTAAAACAGGAGATTGAAAGGGTGAAAGGCCACATGAAAACTGTCCTTCTAGTACTAGGAGAAAAGTTAACTATCCATCGATGAGTGAAAACCTAGACAATTCTGTACAAACAAATATTATTTAAATAATTTTCTCTTTCAGTTTCACCCCCATATCATTTAGGGTTTTTTCCCCCATAGTTACCTATCTTTGTTCAAGCTCATACAAAACATTTGGGCTTTGTTACCTCATTTCCTCATGAGAGACCTGATGTCATGTTAGAACACAAGCTTTTCTCCTGTTCATATTTCTTATGTCAGTTCATGTTTTTCTCTTGTCAGTTTAATTTTCAAGCCCAGCATGACCTATAAAAATAACCAAAACAAGAAGAATGTAACATTTATATAATTCCTGATTGTTCTGTGGTTCGTCTTGCTGTGGGTAGTTTATTGTATATATGTGTAATAATATAAATGTCTATATAAAATATTTAACAAAAAAGAAAAAAACGTATAAAATTGCTTCCATACTCTAGAATTTTTTTTGGAAAAATTAAAAGGTACACCCTAAGCTGTTTTAGTGAATGATCACAATATGCTTGCTCAGCATAGCAGAAAAGTATTGTCTGGAGGTTGTGGAGACTGCGTGTCCAAACTGCATTTCCTATCTGAAAGTGCTAAAAAATGAGCCCTTCTTGATTCTTCCTGGCTTCTAATGGTTGCTGGGATTATTTGGTACATATCATAGCTGCATTATTCTGACCTTTGCCTCCAAAGCCACAGAATTCTTCCTGTTGAATGTCTCTGAGGCCCAATTTATTTCCTATGTAGACCCAGGTCCTCGGATTAGTACAAATATTTATCCAGTGTGATTTATTCTTAACTTGATACCTATAATGATGTGATGTCTAAATACCATCGCATACTGAGGTGCTAGGGAACATGAACTGAACACATAGGGTAAGACTACACTGTGATAAAAGCACCAGGCTTGGAGCAAAGGTATTACCAAAACCTGATGTAGTGATAGTTAGCTGTCTACATTGTTTTCATCAGCCCCTGTGCCCATTATTATTTTTCCAAGATAATATTTTTATTTATTATTTAAGAATTTTACACAATGCACCATGATCACTTATTTCCCATTCCTCCCAGGTCTACCCTTTCACTCTTGTGTCATCTGTCACTGACACTTGGCAGTATGCCAAGTCCTATTTGTGTTGCCTGTATACTCACTGGAGCATAGTCAAACTCCCATTGTCCAGTCCCTTAAAGAGAACTGAATCTTTTTCCATACTCCACCAGAAAACATCAACTGTGAAGAGATACACTTCCGGCATCCTTATCACATTTTTATGGAGTCTCTTTCAGAGCTTCCTGTCTAGATTCTTTCTTTTGTGGGATGTTGCCACAAAAGTCTTCAATGTCTCTCATTCTCAATTATGAGTCTGCAGTTATTCATACTTCTGATAAAGTCGTTTTCCTGTCCATAACAGCCAGCTGCTGAAGAGATCATGGATTTCCACATAGCTCCCAGCAACAGCAAGGACCACCAGATGTCCATGACCAGGGATGCCACAGGAGGCCATGTTGATGTCCATGGTCCATGCTGCTGCCCAAGTCCATGATTACTTAGTTACATGTTCTCTGTTACCATGGGAGACTGTGTGGATGCCCCTAGTAGCTATATCCAATCACTACCTCATAGATCCTCATAAACTCTCACCTTATTATCCTTCCCACAGATATAAGCAAAAGATTGTGGGTGAGAATGGGGATGAGAGAACAGCTTGAGTCCTGTGTCTTCAGCAAGAAGTGTTGTCACTATTGTGTTCTTTCTGATTGGATGAGCTCCACATCCAACAAAGAGACTGAAGAGTAATCAGAATCTTTACCTTATCCCTCTCTATCCCCATCCTTGGCAATATGGCTTTCTAGTCCTAAAAGATAGACCTTTTTCACATTTTCTGTATGAGTCATATGTCTGGTTTGCTTTAGACAGGAGGATATAACAGGAATGAGTCTTGAGTCTAGGTCTCATATACCAAGGAGTATATTTTCACTCTTCCTCTGTAATTCAGCCATAATGGTTAGAATAAACCCAAGTAAGATTTTCTATGTCAGAGTAGAGGAGACTTGAATTGTCCTTGATGCAACTGTACTGGACTAGCCAGTATTATGGGTATGTTCAGATATGTTCAGATGAGCATTAAATAGATTGTCAAAATGCCTTTCCAATCTTAAACACATGGAAGTAATGCATACTTGCTGTTTAAAATTTATTTTAATTCATTTAAAAATTACTGTGTGTGTGCATGTGTGCATATGTGTATGTATCATGGTGTATATATGGAAATCAGAAGATATCTTTCAAAAGTTGGATTTTGACTTCTACCACATGGGTACCTGAGATCAATCTAAGGTCATTAGGTTGCATAGCAAATGCCTTTATCCACTGAGCCATCTTACAGGCCACGCTTATTGGATTAGATCACTACATTTTGAAGATCTTGCTCATGCAATTTCTATATGCTACAGAAAATGAACTTTTGGCATTGTACCCAATGCCAGAATACAATTTATTGATTTTCCTAAAAAATAAGATTTGAAGTAATTATGACCTTTGTTATGTGGGAGAAAAACATGTTGAAATTGTGGCTTGGGTTAATTTAGAAAATAGAAACTGCTCTTTATATGTGTTTGGACTCAGTCAAGATGGTTTCCACGCCAATATTGAA
The DNA here is from genome assembly GCF_903995435.1 of Acomys russatus. Lineage (NCBI taxonomy): Eukaryota > Metazoa > Chordata > Mammalia > Rodentia > Muridae > Acomys > Acomys russatus. The sequence goes on along the minus strand of NC_067154.1, from coordinate 28,072,009 downwards.
AACAGTGACATCTGGTTGCTCTCAGCTGCATATGATAAGGAAACCTAAAGAAGGAGACGAGTTAAAGAAAGAACTAGCTGTATGCAGAATTCAGAGGTGTTATAGAAGAGCCTTCTTTGTTGGAAAACAAAACTGTTTCTCAGCTTCAGTTCTGTTGCCAAGATCAAGTCCTCAAAGTAATATGAGACTGAAAGACAAATTAGAGTTAGCTTGTGAGAGCCTTTGCTAAGATTTTAAAAAGAATTAAGGCCATGTTTAGTAGACCTTGTCAGCACAAGAAAAGAGCTGCTAGAAAGCTTTATAGTCTGGGTGTCACTGATGACTGATTCCAAAGTACCTGTGATTACATCTAGAAAGAGAGTCTGAAAAAGAATTTTTCAGGTGGCTTTTCTACCATGAGGTAGATAACGATCAGGTCTATTGAAAGCCCACAAAGTTTTTAATTGACTTCTATTGACTGGACAGCCTCAATATTGAACTAAAAGGGATGGACATCTTTCAAATTGCAAAACTAACTCTGCTCCCTTAATTTTACTTGAACAGAAATCATGTTGAGACATCGACACAGCTGCAAACACAGATCCTTTCTTCAGAAATAAGATGTTACAGAGAAAGGACATTTCAGACCTAAAGAGTTAAGTACTTCGCAGAAGCACACAGAGGGAACGTTGGACAAGTGAATCACTTCCAGGTAGTAGAACCAGGATTGGAAAAAGTAGCACTGCTTGGGCCCAATATGTTAAGTATGGCATCATTTTCCTAATTAAACTCTTAGAATTACTATTGAACACTGATTATTCTATAACTCACACTCCAAATTTCTAATAGGAATGATAATTTGCAATGGGGTGAGGGTATTTGCCTTGGATCTTTATTGTATTTAGAGTATAGAAGTCTTGTCTTTTTACATGAAAACACCTCTGGAGCATGAGGAAACACAGAAGACTTGATATAAGACCTTAATGACACAGTCTGGCAGAGACTATAGATCTTGAAAGGTGGTGGCTATATTTTGCATATGAGATAAATGTAAATAATTGAGGCCATGGAGTCTTTACAGTCATTCAGTTGTAAAAGTCATCCTGATTTTCCAATCTTTCATCTTAAAAAAAAAACAAAAAACAAAAAACAGTCTTTACAATGTGAAGACGTCATTTGTACTATCAAGATGTAGCACACGTTTTCTTCTGGTCTGAATGTCAGATGACTCTGTGGATTTGTTTTTGTCAGTTAATGCAGCTGATGTGATGGTATTCCAGCTCTTAGCCTATGCTCTGTGAAGCTTTGTATTTTCCTGTTCCTGCTCTTGGAATCTTGCCAGCTTCAAGTGTGCACATCTAAGTTAGCCTCTTAGATAAGAGGCATGTGGGGAGAGAGCCGAGCTTCCAAACTGCTTCCTACCTGGCTCAGCAAAAGAGTGGACAGGCCCAGCTTAGCTGCCTGCTTAATTCATATTTTCGTGACCTACGACGATGTGCAGTGCGTCTCACACCTAGACGAGCAGTGTTCTATGGTTTCATCTGTACCTCTGAGACTTTACAATTACTTGGGTTTTTAAGATCATTATATGTTATAATTCCTTATGCAGCAATACCTAACAAATACACTAGCTTAGTCTGTCCTGTCATAGCAAAATATCTAAGAGCAATATATAAGTGGCAGTTCCCTAGGCTGGGAAGCCCAAGACCAAGTCATTGTATATGTGTTGTCTGTTGAGGTTTGATCCCTGTTTCCATGATAACGCTTTATTGCTGCATTCCCCAGAGGGAAGAGATGCTGAGCTTTCCTCAATGGAGACAGAAGAGAAAGGAACAAATCTAAATATAAAATTGCATGTGTCGAGAAGGAGGGAGGAATGGGTGGATACAAGTGAGGGGAAAACAATTGAGAAGTAATCTGAGTAAATTAATTTAAAAATTGGATGTGTGAGTGAGAATGTGTGTGTGTGTGTGTGTGTATGTGTGAGTGAGAATGTGTGTGTGAGTATGTGTGTGTGTGTGTGAGTGAGAATGTGTATGTGTGTGTGTGTGTGAGTGAGAATGTGTGTGTGTGTGTGTGAGTGAGAATGTGTGTATGTGTGTGTGTGTGTGTGTGTGTGTGATATTTCTAAATAGGAGAGATTCCCCAGTTCTTACACATACATACACATTAGTAAGATTCTTCTAAAAGCTTTTAGTGTGATTTTTTTTTTTCTTTGACCACTTCCTTTCCCAATGAGCTATGTAAGGATCCAACCACATTTTATCAAAACATTGATGTCCCACTAACTGTTACCATTTCATTTCTATTCCTTTATCACTCCTAGTGTTCATTGCATGGATAAAACTTATGTGTCTTTGTACAATATCAGGTGTGCTATTATTATGTTCAAACCATTTAAACATAAAAACTTATTTTTTACAATTCTCTACCACTATCCACATTTACTCATCTAGATCCAACACAGACTAAAAGGCTGATCAAAACTGCTCATCTTTGAAACTCTCGAAATCACAGTCATGCATCCAGCTAACTCAATAAGTCTTATCTTTTCTCTCAGTGTCGTCTTGAAGTGATGTGTCTTGATGGATTTTAACCCCAAGTCTTGACTTACAATACTGAATCTATCAACTCCTATCAGCTTCCAACTGAGCTTTTACGTTTTCATTTTTGTTGTCTTCCTGAATATGACATTATACAATAGGCCTCCTGCCCTCCCGCCTGCCTGTCCTCTCACTCTCTTGACCCCTTCCTTTCTTCCTTTCCGATGTACCACAGCATAAGGCAGCCTCAACCTTTATTTTTCAAGCAGGTATGGTTGAATACACTGCTATCAAATTATAATAAAGAATTTCCAAACCATTGTGCTATAGTCATCCATCTCAATCCAATGGCTATTCTTGGTTATTTGAGAAAAATTTATTTACTTTACAGTAGAATACTGAATTTATGGAGTCTTATATTTTTCCTCCACAAATTTATTCCTTTTCCATGAAATTTAGAAATAAATTAGCACTTACATGAAAAATCTGGAACTCTCTAACCTTCAGTTTTCTGCACTGGAATTCCTTTATCTCTCCAAGCTCATCTCACGTTAACTCTCAAACACCAATGATCAATTCCAACAAGGCTGGCCTTATCCCTTTCCTCCAGACACTTTGCCTGTGACATACTTCAATATTCCATCCCACTGCATACTTCTTTCCTTTGTCTTGCTCCCAGGTTCCAGCAGACTTCAAGCCTTGGATGCTCTCTGACTTCTTATGGGCTCTGTTCAATGCTCTCACCATGTCAGTTCAAGCTACCAATCAGTGTACAAAACAGCATCTTAGTCATCATCAGATTCACATTGTTTTGTTTTGTTTTGTTTTTTTATTCACTTTACTTCCCAATCATAGCTACCCCCTTCCTCTCCTTCAGGTCCCAGCCTCCCTTCCTCTTTCCCCTTTTTTCCCCTCCCGTACTCCTCAGAAAAGGAGAGCCTCCCCCCACCAACCCATCCCAGGACATCAACCCAGTTAATCAGGACTTAGTGTATCCTCTTCCCCTGAGGCTAGGCAAGGCAGCCCCACCAGGGGATAGTAATTGAAATGTAGGCCACAGAATACATGTCAGAGACAGCCTCTGGTCCTCTTATTAGGGAACCCACATGAAGACCAAGCTGCCCATAGGCTACACATGTGTAGAAGACCGAGGTCCAGTCCATGCGTGGTCCTTGATTAGTGCTTCAGTCTTTGTAAGCCCCCCTGGACCCAAGCTACTTGACTCTGATGGTCTTCTTGTGGAGTTCTTGTCCCCTCTGGGTCCTTCTAACCTCTGCCTCCCCTCTGCTTCCACAAGGCTCTCATAGCTGTGAGTCTCAGCATCTGTTTTAATCCACTGCTGGGTAGAGCCTCTCAGAGCGAAGCTATGCTAGGCTCCTTTCTTCAAGCATAGAAGAGTATCATTAATAATGTCAGGGGTTGGCTCTCTCCCATGGCGTGCATCCCAGGTTGGGCCAGGCATTGACTGGGCATTCCCTCAATCTCTGTTTTATCTTTATCCCTGAATAGCTTGTGGGTTGAAATTTTTATGGGTGGGTTGGTGTTCCCCTTCCTCCACTAGAAGTCCTGTCTGGCTAGGGGATGGCTTCTTTAGTCTTCATGGCCTCTACCACTAGTGCTACTAGAAGTCTTAGCTACAGTCACCCCTATATCCTCCCAGGAGTCTACCCTGTCATAGGTCTTCAGCTGGTCTCAGAGATGCCCTAACCCTCAGTTTCTTTTCCCTCTTCATTGTTAAGGAAATCTGAGATTTAGAAACTGATTATTTATAACCTATTTGTTCTTTGAGAAGGTTCTGTAGACACCTCCTACATATATAGTTTTTTTTGTTTTTTTGTTTTTGTTTTTTTACAATGCATTCTGACACACATTCTTTCATTTGATCCTCACAACAACCTTGCAAGGAAGCAATAGAGATTTCATTTTGTTTGGAAATGAGAACAGTCAGTCTCAGAGAGTTCAAGACCCATACAGTTTACAAAATAGCCTCAGGTCAGAAGACTGGTAATGACAAGGTTTAGAGTACAGGCCTTTTGACTGCTTTTGTTATGGTCATACTGCGTACTACTGTATGGGAAAAGTGCAAATCTATCACAATAAGTAGAAAAGATGACTTTAAAAGTTTGTTTTATGATATCACTATTTTAGAACATTTTAAGAACTTCTGCATATTTATCAAAGCCATACTTATTCTACTTTGAGAATTCAACCAGCCATTCATAATTAAATAATAGACCAGATTTTTGCTAATAATACATCTTTGCTGTGCTTAAGTGTTCAGCTGCCACTACCAACAATCTGATAAGGGCATAATGAGGACTATGTATCTGAAATATAAAGATATCCACAGTAAGATAGGCTGCGTGGCGAAGCTCACCTGCAAAATTACATATTAAGTCTCTCTACTCTGTCAAATATTTAAGTAACAAATCAAGCAAGAGAGCCTTTGTCAGCCTCTTACTTGGAACCAGATGTACTTTAGACTTTTGTTCCATCTGTATATTTAATCTTAGATATGAAAACATCATATTAATTAGAACTACCCCATTAATTACAGCAGATTGTTTAGAGCATGAGATAGTGAGTTTATCTTTAGTGCAGCTGGAATGATTCTTAGAACTATCATATTTATGGCAGGCTGGCCAATTTACAATTCACCTTGAATAAAAGCTATCTCATCAAGAGTAGTATATACATGCTTCAATCTAGAAACACACACAAAGACACACACACACACACAGACACACACACACAGGGAGACACACACACACAGGGACACACACACACACACAGAGTCCCTTTGTTGCAGTAATTTTTCTTTATATAATAAAAAATTTTCTTATGAAAGAAAAATGACTTTACCATAATTGGTTTCTACTATACTTTATTCTTCTGTGCATACACCTGTCCTCTTATCTTCATGTCTGTAAGATTTAAAGCTGCTGGACTGGCTCTAGTTCATGGTGGTATTTGTGATGTACTATGGATTGAACTGAAATCCTTTGAACTCATTTAGGCTGTGACATTTTATGGCAGATTAATTAAAATGATTCGTAGTTACTTTAGCCTCAATGGGAAAAGTGAAAAGGGTTCCTCATCTGAAATTCTTTGCTGGTCCCCCTCACTCCTCCCCTATTCACACTAGCAGTCTCTGCATCTGTTTCTGTTAAAGGTTATTTAACAAAGATGTTTGAGTTAAATGCATAGGTAATTTTGTTTGTGGGCGAAGACAGAAAGCCATTATAATAGCAAGTATTTGTGACTCAATATGTATGTTTCAATCCAGACCCACTTTAACTGCCTGGGAACAGAGCATCACAAACCCAGCAGGCTCTGTTGCAGGCTCACAATGCTTCTGCCCTGGTTTGTTTGAGACATAAAATATGGAGATTATCTCAGTCCATGGCACAAATTGGCAAGAAACTGCTCTCAGAAAGCATTTATTTTTTGAGATAGGGTGTCCCTGTGTAGCCTTGGCTGTCTTGGACTCACTTTGTAGACCAGACTGGCCTCCAAGTCACAGAGATATGCCTGCCTCTCCATCCCCAAGTGCTGGAATTACAGGCATTCACCACCATGCCTGGCTAGAAAGCAATTTTTTAAGAGGCAGTTCAAATCCTTAGTAGATAACATGGCGTTCTTCAAGTATCTACTTTATCTGAGACTAGATTATTTCTTCACAAAATGTCTGAATCAAATATACTGATCACTACCTATGTTATTCACTGGAAACATTTTACCACTATGACTGTAGTCATTTCCAAAGGTTTGTCTGTTTTAAACAAGCTAACCAATATGTAAAATATGACTGGTGAGACTATTACATTGAAGATGAGCAAGAAGCTAGCTCTTGATTGCTTCTTTAGCTGACATTTTGGTTGTTTTTTTGTTTCAACTTTTTTCCCCTCTTATTTCTCCCATGTTTTTATTTTCTTTCTTTTGTTATTTTGATATGTATTAGCTCTGGCAAAAAATGAAATTAGTGCCTATTCTTGTTAAATATTCTGGTGAAAAAAAACCTGAAAAGAGAGCAAAAGTCATAAAGTTCAAGAAATGTTTATAAAATATAAATTCAATTCCTTATTCCTGTCAAACTTCAGACTGAACTACTAGATGAAAATACTATGAAAAAGATCAGCTTGTAAAAGTATTTAGTGATTAATAGATTTGATATAATATAGACTTTCATTTGATAGTATCTTGGCTTAAAATTAAGAATTAAATAGCACACTTTAGATGTACCATATGGCATTTGGTGATATTAGCATATTTTATTTATTTCAGTAGTTCATATTTTGCAAGTACCACATTAATGACACAGGGCTGCTGATTATGTGGACATACCAGTCAATCAGTTCTGAAGGGCTTTGTTGAGTATAAGAATCTAAGCCTTTGGATCCCAATCAGAAGATTTCCCTTATACCTTCTTATGTTTAAAATAATTGAACAACAAGAATTATTACCATGGACCTCAGGCTTATTTTTATTTAAATTTTTTTCTAGTGCTTATGCTCTCTTTTCTAAAAAGAGTAGACTTATAGATATGTTATCTGGGACTGGGCCCATGGAGTTTCATTAACCTAAACCCAAACCCAAACCTAACCTGAACAAACACAACAGCACTAGACATGCTAACATGGATGGGGAAACTCTCTTGAGGCCTCAACTCTACACAAAGAACTACAGGAAAATAAAGAATACTGAGAGTGGGAGAAATGGTCTTCACAAGGGAAGAGGACATCAATTGCTTATACAATACCAAGTGGTCAATCCTGAAAATAAGCACATTATAAATACTGAGCATGTTGTATTTATGTCAGGAACATAATATATATACTGTTAATTTGAGAAAATGAAAGAGGTTGAAGGAAGGAAAGAGGGATAATGATACAATTATATTATAATTAAAAAAAAATTAAAAACATAGACTTTCATAAGCAGCTATTTGTGTATCATACTTAAATTATAGCCCACATCTCTATACCTTCAAATAAATATTAGTAATATCCAATAACTCTTTGAGACCTCTGATTTGAGTAAATTGACATTAGATGACATTATACAAACTCTTGTTTGGTCTCTTCACTCTGAGATACAGTGAAAGGGTTTTACAACTGCATACAGGTCTCAGGCACTGTCAGTTCCAGGCACAACCTATAGCTATAAGAGGAGCGTGAATGTCTATCCTAGATGGCTGTTCATTTTCTCTGGACTACTGTACTTCAAGTGGTCATTCATGGCATTAATCTGCTATCTCTTTGTCACCTTCCACTTTTTAGTTCTTTTGGCATCTTATTCCTAGTGAGATATATTCTCTTCCTGCCATCATCTCCAAAGAATAAAATTATTTGAGCAAGGAGCAATAAATTGAGAAGCTCTTCAAAACTGAAAAATTGAAAAATAGTTCAGACGTCTCTGCTCCAGCTGTGTGGGATCTCGCTGAGCTTCTATAGTCTAAAACTGGAAGTATAAAAGAGAGTTCTTATTGGCTGCAGCTAGCCATTTGCTTCACTTCGATTTGGTCTGATGGGAAGTCCTAAGTCAAAAAAAAAATGAGCTAGTCAGCCAGCTGGCTGTAATTGGCCAAAGCTCTGTCCAAAATCTGTCAGTGTTTGCATAAGAAAGAAAGAAACCTAAAGAGAAGAGTGGCAACCCATGGAATAGAAGAAAATGTCTCCAAGCTATCCATGGGATAAGGCATTAATGCCCAAAGTAAAGATTTTTAATTCAATAACAAGAACAAATAATACAGTTAAAAATAAGAAAAATTCCCAAATAGTTTCCTAAAGAAATCATAGAAATGATTGACAGGCTTATTTTTTTAAATATGCTCACCAATGTTAATCTTCAGAAGAATGGAAACTCAAGATACAAGGAGATATCACCTCATACTGAATGCCTTTTATCAAAAAGGTGGAAGTGAGTAAGTCTTTGTGAAGACCCTGAGAAAATGGAACTCTTGCACATCATCATTACCAACATAAACTAATACAGTCATTGTGGAAAACAGTGTGGATACTCCCTCGAAAAATTCAAACTAGAATCACTATATGACCTATTAACCACACCCCTAGGAAATATGCAAAGGACATTAAGAAACACATTTAGAAATGTCTCACATGCCCTTTGTATCATATTTACTATAGCTAAACCACTAGACATCTGTCAATGGATATGTGAATATAGAAAATGTGATACCGGCACATACACAGTGTAATATTTCTCTGCTTGAACCAAGGAAAGCATGACATTTGCAGTAATGTACACAAACCTTGAGCACATTAATTGAAAATGTGTCATATACAAACATTCCATGATCTTACGTATAGGTGGAATTTTAAAATTGTTGGATCTTATAACTAAGAATAAAATGGTGATGACCAGGGTCAGGATGGAGTGGGTAGAGATGGTTAGGAAGATGCTAAGCAAAGGATGCAAAACTTGAGTTAATTTTGTATCCAGCCAATTTGCTGAAGGTGTTTATCAGCTTTAGGAGTTCTCTGGTGGAGTTTTGAGGGTCACTTATGTACACTATCATATCATCTGCAAAGAGGGATAATTTGACTTCCTCCTTTCCCATTTGGATACCCTTGATCTCCTTTTGTTGTCTTATTGCTCTGGCTAGAACTTCGAGTACTATATTGAAGAGATATGGAGAGAGTGGGCAGCCTTGCCTTGTTCCCGATTTTAGAGAATTTCCTTGAGTATCTCACCATTTACTTTGATTTTGGCTATTGGCTTGCTGTATATAGCCTTTATTATGTTGAGGAAAGTGCCTTGTATCCCCGATCTCTCTAAAACTTTAAACATGGTCAGAATATTCTCCACAGTTGAGTGGAGAGTGTGATACGACTTTCTCACGTACTCTGGTGCCTCACATTTGACCATGTCCCCTGGAGGGGGAGACCTGGTGGCACTCAGAGGAAGGACAGCAAGTAGCCAAGAAGAGACTTGATACCCTATGAGAACTATATAGGGGGATAATCCCCCTCAGGAACAGTCATAGGGAGGATGAATAATGGAAAATGGGGGGGGTGGAGGAATGGGAGGGATACAAGGGATGGATAAACCATTGCGATGTAACAAGAATAATTAATTTAAAAAACACAAAAAAAAAAAAAAAAAAAAAAAAGAAGACAGGTGATTACCAGTGCAGTGTTGACGAATGGGCTTGGTTAGAGCCCGGCTTTCTCTATTGGAGGAAGAGTAGGACATAGGATTAGAAATAGCCATTTATGACAGCTTTTCTTAAAGATTTTTTAAACCTATGCTCATAAAAAATATATTGTTCTGTGAAAAAAAAATCTCTAAGGAAGTATATTTATGTTCTCAATATAACAAAATAAGTGTGATGTAATGAAAGTTAATTAGCTGAGTTTACTCATTCATATATATATATACACACATATATAGTATTCTGTATATAAATACATAAGATTTTAATTTATTGATTTAAAAATTAATCAGTCACAAGAAATGCTCTTAAATTTAGTTTTGGTCTGAGAAATAATCTGGAATATAGAAACAATCAATAGCTTTCTACTTTTTTTTTGCTTTAGGATCATGTACACTAGGCTTCTCCAACACCAGCCAATGAGTGGAGAGTTGGCCGTGAGTCCCAATGCTCTACTGTCTTCTCTTTATAACACTTAACACATCTCTATGTCATGAAACCTTGTTTTCTGAGTTCAGGGAAAAGAAATTCTTTCTATGCAACTTGTCTTTCATTTTCATACACTCTGTCTTTTAAACTATTTTGTCTTCCACAGCCACATCAGGTGTATTTGTGACTCAGTCTTTTTACCACTCTCAGAAGACAGTGACCTGTCTCCAGTTATCCAGTGATGGACTGGCCATCATTTCAGGAAAAAGAAGAAAAACCTCAAATTTCCCACTACCACTAACCTACCTCCAGTGAGGACATGAGAGAGTTAGTTACTGCCTTATGATTAAAATCTTAACGGGATGACAATCCTTCCTTCCTGGCATAAAATGTTACTTCTTTAAACTGTGACATTCTAGGACCATGAATCAAGCTTCATTTAAATATGACTATGAAGAATTTCGCACTTAGAAAAACAACTCTGAGTATTTCATTAGATACGCCTGCGTCAGTTAGCAACCCCTTGGGGCTCATAAAATGATCTCGTCTGGTACTTTATTTACAAAGTACCATCTGTTTAGATCAATGAATAAATTGATTGATAGCTATGTATTAAATGTACCTCAAATTATGTGTTGTAATCATTATTTTGATAATCATGCCTAGTGGAATAATTGTGTGACAGGTAAAGGAATTTGGTGAAAGATACAACTTTGCTATGAATGTAAGAAGAGCCAAACCCTGCTGTAGGGCTGCCCTCTAAAAACCTCATAACAAAATCAATGCCAAATGTTCACTTGTTAAAAAACAGAAGATTCTTGGATTGTGCTGCCTCTGAATCAGAGGGGAAGAAGCATTTTCTGAAACCTGTCTTTCAGACAAATATCAAGTGTGACTTTTATGAAGATAAAGCATGAGAGTCACTGATGTTGGCACTGTGAGCTATTTATGAATTTTGAATCAAAGCACAGTAGGACAAAGTAGTCTTTTTCTATACCACGTTGGTATGGAGGGTGGACTGGAGAAGAGAGAGCTGGAAAGCTGATGCAAGACACCAGGTAGGGAACCTTGGATGAAATCCAAGTGAGAGGATAGTTTTGTTGGCACCAGTATGCAAAGAAATGGAAAGCGAGAATAGAAAACACGATGAATTACTCCGTGATGACAATGTAGAGGGAAGGAGCCTGGTGATTGAAAGCTTCTGTGATGATGGGAACACACTACCCTTCTCTTCTCAGGGAACAAACTGCAGAGGAGGACAGTAGCAGCTGCTGCCTGTGAATCCGTGCTGATCTGTAGGAGGCTTCGTATCCCACACACATGAGTCATGCGGTGTTTGCAAGTGCGTGTACCCATAACAAAACTCGTGCTAGCTCTGTGGATGGAGCAGCATCTCCTTCCCTGGCTCGTGAGTAAGAATTCTTTACAGAAGTGGGTGAAGCTCAGAGATATAATGACACTGTGCAAGACTATTGGGTTTACGCCTTGCCTGGCTTTTACTTTAGTAGGTAATTTTATTCATTTCAATGTGAAACTAAGCATTGTATAATAACAATCTTTATGTGATATGCAACACAGTCCACAGGAGCTATCCCTTCTATTCTTGCAAGCAATGTCCTGTGGTAGACTGCACAAGTCATTTTTCCTGTATCTGTGAGGAGAGATTTGTTTGGAGGTCTCCAGGTGAGATATATCTGCATCCTTATCTTGTCTTTAGTGAATGAGCTAAATGTTACCCCTTCAAAAGTTTATCCAATATCCCATCACAAGCCTTTCCTTCCTCTAGTTGCTTGAGAATGGTTTACACATGGTGCTCCATTCCTGTCATTCCTCTGTATTTAGTTATTTGCTCATCGCTCTCTCTGTCTCTGACCATAGTGTGGGTCAAAAGCAACTCTGTGAGATTACATTTGCATCTAAGATCAGGACTGTCAGAGATGATGAAGCATCAACAGACCTGTCAGTCAAGCTCTCACTCAAGATCCAAGACATTCAGTGAACACGATAGGGTTCCCATCACATAGTACTTAGTCTTAAAGTCAGGATGGGGGGTGGGGAGGGGGAGGGAAGAAACCTGACACTTCAAATAGTAGATGAATGCCCTTAAAGCTAGTGAAGCAAGAGCACAGCTCAAGTCAGTTCTCAGCCCTGAGAGATTCACCTTCCATCAGTCTGTTTATTTTAGTCCAGAGAGAGTCATCACTGAGGTTGCACCTAACATCCTTGTCCTTTCTGTAGCCATTGTGTTTTTTGAATCTGCCTAATTGTGCTCCATGAAATGTGCTATTCAACAAGCGTGAATACAATTCTGATATCCGTTTCCCCTTTTCATCAGTTTGGGAACGGCAAAGAATCAGCTTTATTAACTCCAGCATCCCACAACAGCCTGCATTGTCATTATCGATGACATTTTGCCTTTTTTTTTTTTTTTTGTCAGATCTTTTTAGAAAGCATTCATGGCTGAATCAGTTTTATCTACAGTTGAATTGGAAATGTGCTGGGTATGTGTTAAACGCATTGTGATAGTGCAGATAGGCAACATTTACCTGATTCCCTTCGTCCTTTAATTTTGTCAGTCTGCTGAAAAGAGCTATTGATTGTGTGGGGTATGCTTGCTCTTTTGTGAAACTAGGCAGCTTGTTGTTCAGGGTTCCACCATCCTCTAGGTTTTGATAAATTCATCTCATGGGGCCTGTTTTATTTTTTTCACTGTTGACTTTAGCCTTACCTGGCCATTATGTTCAACTTCATTTCTCCTGCGTTTTATTAAATGTGTACTTGTCACCGTATACTTCCTTCCCTCTCTCATACAGTGGATCCTGCAATAACTGAAATGACACTATTTTAGCAAAACATAATAAGAGCAGGTATTGCAGAAGAGCTTTTTAAAATGCAAATATTGGAGGAAGTGTCATGGATTGTTTTTATATTTTGGTGCCAATTTGTTCTTAACCACACTGCTTTATGCTGAAATAACATCGTGAGTATATGAAGAGCCAGAAAGAAAGACAGCATTAAATGAGAAAGGGAACAAGGGAGAAATCAATGTATGTCTCTGTCAGCTTCCAACTGTCTGGAATAAGTGACTCATGCCTTCTAAGGAAGAAGTGGTGATCATGTGTATTTGTCCACCTTCAACTCCCACAAACACACCTATAATAATGTTAGAACAAAACTGTAATCAATCTATATAAAATTTAAGATGGGAAAATACTTAATTACAAATCAACTTTGCACCAAGTGAAGAAGAAAAACAGATTTTGTAATGCTCTCTACTTACCAGGAAAAAAGTATATGATCTGTGTACTTAACACTTAGTACTGAAAACACTGGATGCTAGTGGAAGATTCTCTTGTTCGCTGTTTACCTGGAAGGCACAAGCACAGAAGCTCTTGCCTTACAAAACCAACCACACGTGGGGAGGCTGGGAGTCGGACACAGGTGGGTAAGCCATTCATACTATCTCTGTGCAGTGTCCAGCTTAACAGATTGTCTTCTCTTCTTGGGTATTTGTTTTCTCCTAGATCGTCTGAAGGACTCAGGCTCTGATCTTATAATTAACACAGTATTCTATTTTATTTCATTTGTTTGTTGTTGCTTCTTAAATAGAGCCTTCCAGACTGCAACGTGTAAAGGTAATTAATTGCACCATGGAAGTGATATTTGTGCAAGCCACAAGAAGAAGAAATTAAAATTCACCAGTGGAGAAGGTATTCTTAATGTAAAAGAGAAAAAAAAAATGAGGTGAACTATCACTGACTTAAAATTAAATTAAAAATTGAATTCAAATGCTTTCTGGTACTTTTGGAGGGGTAGGAAATGTTAAGAATGTCACCTCAATACAAAACAAATTATTCTTCAATGTCTACTATTTGGGAAACCATGTGAAGATGAAATAGAAAAGTTAGTAACATTCTGTATGACAGAATGCTAAACATTCTGTATTTTCATTCAGTTGTTCATCCATTTGATAATATTCACAAGAATCTGCTGAGTGCCATGAAGTAAGACCAAGAATACAATACGCTTATCTCTTGGCAGTACATCAAGAAATGCTAAGCAAAGGAAATGTAGACAATTTGTGTCCAGAATCTCTTATAAACTCTACTTCCTTTCTGGTTTTCTAATGCAAATGTTTATTATTATTATTAACTTTTAAAACATTTCCTTTTATTTTAAATTATGTGTGTTTGTGTACGTATATGTGCACCTGAATGAAGGCACTCATGGAGGCTAAACCTAAACTCCAATCATGGTGCTGGAAATCAAACTTAGAATGCTTGTGAGAGCAGTGTGCGTTCCTAACCACTGATCCGTGTCTGCAGCCTTCAAATTCTTCTGGTTTCTCACCAACTCTATAGCTGACATATTTGGACATATGTGTCATGCCATGAAGACTCTTATATACCAATCAGAACTGAGAAATTTAATGTTAAGTTGTTGATGAACTATGGAAACATTTGCTAAACAGTGGGGATGATTGAATCAATAAAATGATAGAGATTATTTCTTTTAATCCCATAGTAAGTATCACTTTCCCAATCCAAACATATGTTTAAAAAAAGTAGAGTCACCATATAATATATTGGAATTTCTTGCTAGACATGATAGGATAGGGTGGATAGTACCTTTTGTGGAAGTAAATCACTTAGAAAAATAACAGTCTTTGCTTTGAAATAATACATTCAATTTTCAATCATTTAAGCATAATAGGAATTTTACTAAGTTGTAGGAGGTTCATTATAAGTATTATTATCTCAGTCTATACACTACAGTCAAGGTGTGGCTTAGACAACTTAGAAATTATATAATTCACAATTATATAATTATTTATCAATCTGATTAATTAAAATTTGCTTAAAACCTTAACTAGGAATGTAAGTATAATTTTCTAACACGTGAGATTTTACAATATCGTTGTTATTTATTTTCGTTTTTCTTCTCCACAGGAGTAGAAGAAACCCATTGGTTTAATTACACTGGGAATGATAGTAAATTATTTTCATGGCTTTTATCATTCTTCCTTATTTTGTTTACATGAATAAACTTATTAAGACATTTAATTTGTGAGTACAAAGACTCCCATAAGCCACTCTTTGCAGCCTCCATCTTTTATTCCCTTTGTGAAAATATAAAGTCCTCACAGCTGCTTTAGAGATATAAAAAGCTCTGATTTGTTTGAAAAAGCTTCAGTGCGCATAGGCGATGTTTAAAAAGGCTTTGGCAAAATAAAAAGTAAAGGCTTTTAAAGCAGCTGTAGAGATTCTGTCAACTGAGGAGCGGATCCAAGATGGCAGTGCGTATTGGAAAACCACCCAGAGTGGCTCAACATCCTTTCATGAAGTGAGGATGACAGCTGGGGTAGCCTCTTTTCCTACAAGGTCCTTATTGACTAAGGATTAAATTCAGCCTTGCCCATCATAGTCTTCCAACATGGGTTTGAGATTAATTACTGCAATAGTCCAGTTTAAGGGGGGAAAAGTTGTAATTTCTCAGCTCTGTCTATTTAGCCAATATATTGAAAGTTAATTTTGAAGTGATGGGAAGGTCTTTATAATTGTGAACAAGAATTAAAATTATATAGTCATATTTTGCTTTGCATTTAATATATATTTCCATTTTAATGTCATGTCATTTCTCTCTTTGAAACAATTACATTACATATAAAGGATATTCAGCTAACAAAGAGTAAGCCAATGTGTGTTTCCTTGTCCTATTTTGCTGAATGTTGAGTTATGGTTTTCACTAAACACTGGAAAGCATACTAGAATCAGTAGACTAAGTCCTTGACTTCAAAGAGCATATGTTCTCATTGAAAGAGGAAAAAAGTATACATAAATAATTAAACAGAAATAGAATGTAAAGATGAGATCTTTGTGCTAGAAAATGCAGATAACTATGTATTAAAATGATTTACATAGGTGTAACAATCTTAGGCTATCACAGTGGGAGATGAAAGTGCTAAAGAGAACAACAGATTTTTTTGTTTTGTTTTGTTTTGTTTTAAATCAGGATTTACTGACTAGCACTGCTACTAACAGTTTGATTCACCTTGATTTCTCTGAGATAACACCTATGTTTCAGAGTTTTTTTAACCACCAAGAAAGTAGTCAAATGTCAGGCTTGATAAATTTGCTGCTACCACTTTCTTTTTTCCAAAATGAGACAAATTCTACCCAAGTTCATGGGAAGGAATGATGTTAATATCCTCCCTGTATCTAGATATTTAGCACAAGTAATATTCCTTTCTTAGAAATAGTATGTTTAATTTCAATTACTCATGAACTTGAAGAGGAGGACCATGTAAACTTGTGAATTTTGTAAGTCACTTCTTGCCCATCTCAGTGCGTTAGTCACGTTTTTTTTTTTTTTTTTTTTTTTTTTTTTTTTTTTTTTTTGTCACTGTACAAAAATGATCCTCCTGAAGCCCACAAAATCAACTTAAGAGAATAAATAAAGCTTAGCTTTTGTTGTTTTGCTTTTAGTTTTAGAGTTGCCTTCTGATTTCTTGACTCCTGTTGCATTCGCCTTTTGGAAGACTTTAAAATTCTGTCAGGGAGCATGTGATAGAGCTGAGCTGCTCACTTCCTAACATCCAGGAAGTGAAGAGAAAGAAAGGGCCACAGTCCACGTGTTTCTGCATGGTATGCTGCAATGAGATAATGCCCAACATCTACACTTTGTCTTTGAAGGGTTACATCAGTACCCAATAGTGTCACAGGCTGGAAAATGGATCCTAACTATGTGACCTTTTAAGAACTAAACCATAACAAGCAGTAACTGAGAAAAAGTGAAAATGGGTCATCTAAATGCTAGCATTGTCAAGGAGTGTGAAGCAAGCAAGGATAGGGTGAGAGAATGCTCTTCAGTTTACTGCTGTGTAAATTTGGTTGGTGGACCAGGGTTGGGCCACACATTGCTTGTTCTGAAACTTAGACAGAGATTGAGAATCCGTTGCTTAGAAATTTCTATAGTAATTTGATAAGGCATTCACCATCTGTTGTACTAATAATAAAATTAGAAGATTGAATGTTCTTGTGTCTATGGATTTATTTTCTTCTAAAATTTATTTTCATTGAATTTTACAGTTGTATCCATTTGTAATTGTATCTTCATTTCAAATAATTTTAAAAGTCATATTGTAGTAGATAATTATACCACTTGTAAGTTGGTACGTAAGGCGACTAAATAAACAAAGCTAACTGCAGAGTTTATTCTGTTTTTGGATGATAAAGTAAGTATGTTCTTGTCAAGATGATGCTGGCTGTTAGGGCTTTGAGGATTACGCAGTGCACATCTGTGATTGCATGGTCAGGCTTTTGTGAGGCAGGAAAAAAGAGGGATTTATAAAGCTTTTAAAAGTGTGTGTGTATGTATGTGTGTGTCCTTTTGTATGTATGTGCACATGCTTGCTGGTGCCAAAGGAGGGTGTCTGATCTCTTGAAGCTGGTATTATAGGTGCTTGTGAGCTCCTGGTGTGGATGCTGTCACCCAAATTCAGACCCTCTGCAGGAGCAGCAAGAACTTTTAACCACAGAGCCATCTCTCCAGCCTCTGGGAAAAAGGTGTTTACAAATGTCTCAGATGAGAGGAAAACTTGTAAACAGATCAGTGAAGGTTTACTAATATAAAAACTCACACTAGCAAGAAAACAGCAGTTGTCAAACAAACAACAGAGGCAAGTGGCAGGCCCTCTGTATCTGTACAGGATCCCTAACAGGCTAATTCAGACTGACTCATGTTACTTGGGTAAATAGCAGCGATCAGTATTTCATTCCCAGGTGACTTATACACCCCATTCCTGAACTCTGGTAAATAACTGAAGGGGTGTGAGAACCAACAAAAAGATCTGGCATTGTGAGAAACTGGGTTTGAAGGACATAAATGCTTTCAACAAACACTATCTATGCTTCCTGCTTGAATTGTCTCTTAAATTCTGGTTGTGTTTTCTTGATTTGTTCAAGCAAGTATGTGTAACTGCATGTGTAACCAACTCCCAGGCATATGTAGGCTACATTCTCCAACTGGCGATATGAGACGCCAAAAATGATTTGTTTTGGAGTTGGTGACTAAAAGTCAAGAAAGATAATACAACAGCTGCCTGTGACACTTAGGCAGCAATTATATCATCAACAGATACTTGATGTCACTTCTTCCCTTTAAAACTTTCATTTAAAATTTATTTTTGTTTTTATTTGTGTGTAGACACCTGTGGAAGCCAAAAGAAGGCGTCATATATCCTAGAGCTCGAGTTGTAGACAGTTGTGTACACTGTGTGTACACAATTGTGTAGACTTGATGTGAGTTCTGAGAACTCAACTCTAGCTCTCAGCAAAAACAACAAATGCTCTGAACCCCAAAACCATTTCTCTCTTTCAGAGAGAGAGAGACAGAGAGAGAGGAGACTAACATAAGGAACACAAGGAGGAGGTCATCCCTCAAAATGGGTTGCCCTTTCCAACTAGCAGAATCCCTCAAAACTGGTGTCACATGGCTAACTGCTTGTCTTCCTGAATGTGTATTTTATTGTTTCTACAGCCAATATTTGCTGACACCGGTTTCAATGGCCTCCTAGTGACTCTTTAGGGAGCAAGCTTTAGGATGTAACAAGGTATAGGGACATTGAGGTGTCCAGTTTGATGGCCTGAATGGTTACTTGTTTCTTAGCCCCTCTAGCATGGAGATAGACACTGTTGGAATAGCCAGGTCCTATTCTGTTATCCGAACTAATACATCACTTTTTATTTACTTATTTATTTCTGACAACTGCATTTCATTGTTTGTGTTCCTCTGGAGAGCTCTAATATGCTAATAACTAACATGAATAGGTAGTGTGCTTATATGAATAATTCTGAAGAAGGGCATGAGATAACTTAGTTCACCCTGCTTATAGACTGCAAAGTATCAAGCTGATATATGTGGACTCAGTATATTTAATTTTGGATCCTAAGATTTTCCTTCTCCTATGTTCCATAGTATCACATTTAGTGCCATTACTATTTTATGCTTAATTGCTCTTGTTTGTTCAATATATAATTTCAAGTATTTATGCAACATTTCTGAATATATAAGTAAATAATAAAAAGGGACATCAAAACATTTGATATATAAAGGATGAAATATCTGGTTAAAGTCATTGTTTGTTATTTGCAAATGCCAATTTAACATCATCAGGCCACGAACAACTTAATCATAGGAAAAGAGTTGGCAGTATTCTTTCCTTGTGTTCATTCCTTGTACTCAAGGGCTGAGTGGTGTGCGAAGAATGTGGTGGAAGTGGAGACTGGGAGAGCAAGCTAAGTGCAGCTTCCTATAAATTGGCTCTTTCTTGTGTCTCTTTTCTAGACTAGGTGATGAATCCTGTTTGGGAAAAGGGATTTCTCAGCATCTGGATAGTAGCTTCCCCCTGGACCTAATTTTACCTATGCACTGAATATTGCCAGCTGGAAGTACTACGGGGGATCTCAGCCCCTAGTTAAGAGTAGTAATGTATCGACAACAAGAGGGGCTCCCTTTCCCTCATGAGATGCCACTCTTGGGTTTTTGCCTCAGGTGCCCCAGAAGCTAAAGAAGCTGTATGGACGGGAAGTGCAGCTGGGCTACTACAGGAAGCAGAATCTTGTCCTCCCTCTGAAGAAACTGTGTAACTTTGAGATGGTCTTAGTCCACTTAGGAAACTATAGTCCATTCCTTTAAAATGGGTGAGTCATAAGCAAGAGGAATCCTAGCTACTTTGGAGTCTGAGGCAGGAAGACCATAAGTAGAAGGTCTGCCTAGACCACACGTCAAGTTTATGGTCATTCTTGAAAACCTTAGTGAAAGTTTGTTTCAAAATATGAAGTAGTAAGAGGCCTGAGCATAGCATTTACCTTGCATGCATAAGGCCATGGGTTCAGTATCTAGTACCTTGAAACAAAAACAACAGGATTTTTTTTTCCACAGTTTTGAATGCTAGGTTGATCAAGGTGCCTGCAGATGGGGTGTCTGATGAATGCTGCGTCCTGTATCAGAATAGCAGGTTTTTCTGTGTCCTTAGTGTTAGGTCCTGCTGCAGGCTGTGGCTGGCATGGCCTGCCCTCTATCTAGGGGCGGGGCTTCCCCTCTCTCAGAGATTCACCCTATAAACCAGACATTTTAGGTTTGCAGCAGCCCTTTTCCCCACCTCTCTACCCTCTCTTCCCCCCCCCCCCCCAACCTGGTGTGTGCTCCCCCTTCTCCCATCCTGTGTTGCTTCCAATAAACTTGGCATTTGTCACTAATTAGCTCATACTGTTTATTTAATCAATCATCTGGTGCTTTGACTTGGTGGAAGGGTCAACAAAAGCTCTTTGGCGCCTTTTTCATAAAAGCATCAAAACCATTTACTTCTTCATCTCTCACAGACTCATCACCTCATAACACCATCAGAGATTAGGAACCAGCACATAAATTTGACAGGGATCCAAACACTCAGGCCCCTAAAGGGTGGGTTCAAACCCACATGTCAAATATACAGGCTAGACTTGACTTATAATTTCAGGAGAATGTGGCATCTATTGGTTCATGTCAAGTTAAAAGGAGGAAATGTGCAGTAGTGAGGGACCATATTGAATGTCTCTAGTTATGATATGGGGAATATAAGGCCATAGAATGGGGAGTAGGAAGACGTTGGTTGTCTTTCCACCCCCTTTGATACCGAAGAGAGTTATAATGGCCCCAGATAGGGTTGCCAATTTAACTACTCTCACACCTTTTCTTTTCTTTTCTTTTTTTCTTTTAAGTAGTTACTGATATGGATCCAAGAGACTTTGTACATGTTAGCTAAATACTTTATCAGCAATCTATACTCCCAGGCTCTTTTTCACTTTTTCAGATCTTGAGCCTGGATTGTACTATGTTCTCAAGGCTGAACTTGAACTTGCAATACTTCCTCCGCTTTGAAAACTGCTGAGATTCAAGTCTTATGCCGGATGCCTGGATTCAGCAGTTGCTTTCCAATAAGATTTATAGAAAACCTAAGAGGTACAGTTCTGTGCGAAACACTCTCATATATACAGTGAAGAGACAACAATGAGATCCAGTTCCTTGTTCCATTTGCTTTATCATGCTCAGTCCTCACATGTGTGATTCAAAGGTGGAGTTGGATGGTTTTCAACACTTAAATTGTACTAATTTTGTTCTACTAAGCACTTAACATTTCCATAGTCCTTTGCAACATCACAATTCATTACTAATACTATTGTTATTTAAATTGAACCACTTAAATTGCAAATTGCTTATTTAATCTTTATTTGAATATACAGCAACATCTAAATACATTGAGTACAGACAGCCATCTAAAACTTTCACATAAGAAAAATATAAAGTGTTAGGCAAGCGTCATGACCGCTACATTACAGGAACACACAAGGAAAGATAAAAGCAGAGGGATAACAATTGGGATGTAATGTGAATAAATTATAATAAAGAAAAAAATTAAAAATATGAAGTGTAGTTTTAGCTGGTGTACCATGAACAGTTTTAAGTATTTGAATTGTTTCAGTCTACCTAGAAATATATTTTGTCATACTTTGCTATGACACCTATACTCAGATTGCAGCTGTGCAAGTCAGAGTGTAGACTGGAAATGTAGGGGTGATGCTGTGTGGCTGAATGTTGCTAAACAAGGTGCAGTCCCGCTGTTTTAACAGGATGCTCTCCACAATGAGGGAAGAGAAACAGGGGGAGTGAGTCTGGAACAGACAAGAAGCTTGTAGTCCCTCCTTAATAAACTAAAGATTCCTTTAGAGTAGAGGGTGTTCTTGAGGAACATGTTCCTTGGTGCACTTCTGCTATCCATGCGTAGAGGTAATCTAATAGGAGTTAGCTGAGGAAAGAGGGAGATGGGGATAGATTGATTGAAGGATTAACTGAAGAGTGATGACTCTCCACTGAGCTGGTAGCATCTTCTGGTGAGTATCTCAGACTTAGAAAGGTCAGAGGGAAAAGCAGGCCTGCTTTTGCCTGCTCAGCTTCATTCATTGCTGGTAAGTTCATCTACTGTGCTGCTGCTATTGCTATAGCCACCCTTCTCTGGCATGATAGCCCAGTGTTTTAGATAGTTCAATGTGTTCGGAAGACCTCTGACTCTCTAAGAATCCTCCAGGTTTCTACCACCAGTTTAAGATAGCTAAGGCATCTACCTACATGGACTGCAGTGCAGGCTACTAGGTTCTCAGCCTCTCCAAGTGTACAAATAGCTACCATTGGGATATCCAGGCCTAATAAATCTAGTTTGTAACATCTGTCTACTCTGTCAGTTCTGTTCCTATAGCTAACTCTGACTAACAGCGGGAAGACACGGAAAAGCGGCAGCCATCAGAAGGTGAGTTGTCACTTGTCTCTAGGCTTTCAAGATCTTGGTTGATCATCCAAAGATACTTGGCTTAAGGAAAGTTCCCTAGGAAACTCCTATAAGAAAGCATGTCTGTTGTCATTCTGTCTCATCATTTGATATTAATTATCACTGACACAAGTAACTTTATGGTGAAATGACTCCTGGGAAGAAACTCATTGTCTTACTAAAAGAAACAATTCCATATATATGAATCAGAATAAAAACAATAATCTTCAACATAAGTTTTTTTTCAGTGCTAAATTCACCTCACTAGATTTTCAGTGTCTAATGTAACAGTGTCCTTTGTTCTCATTAAAAGAAAGACTTTGACATGCTTTTGTTTCCAGATGCTTTACATTATTAATTTCAGTCAAAAAAGAGAAAATTCTCTCATAGGTTGCCTTTTTTTGTCCCTTAAATACAGAGTGGAGGTACTGACAAGCTTCAGTGAGTCCATTATAATAGTAAATTTTGACATTGGCATTCATTTCTGATTACCTCATTACTGATCACCACACCACTTAGATGACCGAAGTTATTCACACATACCGAGAAGATGAAACATATAAAAACATTTCCATAGTAAATCATAATACAACGGCACACACTCATATAATATTTACTGCATGTGAATTATCTGTTTATTAAAAATCTTATAGCTGTGGTGAAGAGGTAGAACCACTGTTGTTCCTTATTTCTATTATAAGTGAGGAAATGATTCAGACTGACACATATTGAGCTTAATGCAGATTTAAGAAGAATCTATAACTTTTGACGCATCAAACTCTCTCTTTTTTTTTCTACACATATAGTCAGTTTTTAATCATTCAAATAAATTGCACCCAATACTAAGCATCTTGGACATGTTGAAATTCTCTATGGCGTTCACTGCTTTTTGACAGCTTGTTACATTGAAGTGTGTCATAGTCCACCAAGATGGAACCTTAAAATATTAGGCCTCAATCCTATTTGGCCATTTCAAGAATGTGAAGAGATGAAGAACATGAAGAAAAATATATCATGACTGTGGCTTCTCAACCTCCTAAGAAGAAAGCATGGCCCAGTAAGCACCGTTAGTTTCATTTCTCTGACTCAATCCCAAGAACAAGTAAGGGTGAGAGCATCACTTTTGATACTGTTGTCTCTACAAGGTCAAGGAATAAGCATACATTTTCAGTGAGCAACATTAGGATTAGGGCAGTACAGTAGCATAAACACCCTCAGAATACAATGGACTTGGCATGTTCCATGACTGACTAAATGGGCCTAACAAGCCCACTGCAGAGCATCAGGATGTATCAACTGTGTGGGCACCCTAGGAATGATGTTACCATAGTAACCCTGGGAGGAGAGAGGAGAAATCTTCCTCTCTTCTGGTCCCTCTTGTTCTAGCCTCTACTAGTGCAGGAGGAGGGAAGACAAAGAAGGAGACTGCATTTTTGGATGAGATTGGATTGAAGTTTATAGACAACTGGATGGAGCAGTGGGATATATTCAACAGGATATTTTAATTATTAATATAAAAAGACCCTAAAGTTTTGTTTTAAAGAGAGCCACTAGAGTTTCATTTCATGAGTGTACCCACAGGGGAGCCATCGTTTCTGGTGGGTGCAGATCTACCCGTGTGACTGCTATAAAACCACCCTCTTGCATGGCCTGTCTGGAGGTGTCCTTGATCTGGTTCCAAGTCAGAATTGTGACATGAGATATCTCTGTTCTACTTCTTCCTGGAGCACGGGGCTTCCTCCTTCTCCTGTAGATACTGATGAAGACTGCAAGTGAGGAATGCTGCCATGTTCCTCTGCTTCTCTTCCCACTGGCCTCAAGCCATGCCAGGCTGGATCCTGTCTGTTGCATCAACAGAAGGACAATGAAAAAGAAATAAAATGAGTTGATTTTTTTTTTTTTTTTTTTTTTTTTTTAGTAAATAAGAGAATTTATTTGGAAAGTAGGGTATAAAAAGCATGATTGTAACACTTAGAATATTAACAAATTAGAAAAGTTAGAAACTACAGAAAATGTAGACATCCCCAAGACTGGCTTAAAGGCTACACAGTACAAACAAGCAGAACCCAAGATTTTCTCATGCAAATAAGCATTAAGGGAAAAAGCATGGGAATGTTTACAGAGCTGGCTGCAACCAATACTTTTTAAATTTACATTAAGAAAGTGTACAGAGTTGACTCTTTAAAAGTCTTAGTTACTCAGGTCCACTCAAGAATAGGCCACGCACAAACAAACGAAAGCCCTCAGCAACCGGAGTACACAGCACAGTGTCCTGGGAGCAGCTTTATATCAACTTTTGTGTCAAAAAGAATGACACGCCAACTTGTAGTTTTACGGCTCGATTTAAAACAAAAGAATGCAAAAAGTGTAAAAGAAGAAAATAGAAGAGAGAAATTAAAAGGTGAAGAATCTGGTCTCTCTTGTGGATAACAATTATTCAAATTAATTTTATTTTCAGAGTAACTAAAATGCTACAATTCCTGGGGAGTGGAAAAGCTGAGCTGGGCTTTATCCTAAACAGGAAAATCAAAGATAAAAACAAACAAACAGCTGCCAGGCTAATGATTTGGAGTGTTTCCATTTTTCTTTTTATTACTGCATGTGCCCCCATTTCATCATTAGTGGCACTTGGTTCTTCTCTTTTTAATTTTGTCCATTCAAAGTATTTCTTGCTTTGTTGACTTATTCAGAATATTTTATCCATGATGTGAAAATTAGAAAAATATTGAGACCTTAGCAAGAATGAGTAGTTCCATTACTGCCGTTAAGTAAACATGTTGTTATTCAGTAAGTGCTAACTAGAACACAAAACTACATTTGTGCCCAATTTTTATTTTATCATTTGATTAACATTTTCATGTGTAAGTTTTCACATATTACTGAATTTAGGATTATTTCATTTTGCATATGTGTTTTAGTTGTATAAAATAAATTTCTTTCTAAAAATTGGTTAAAGTTAAATTTTTTTTTCTCCTTTTATTTATGAATATTTTATTTTTCTTTGGATTTTGCTGTTTTGGGTTTGAGACAGGATTTCTTTGTGTCTCCTTGGGTGTCTAAGAACTAGCTCTGTAGGCCAGAAATCTGCCTGCCTTTCCCTCCCAAGTGCTGGCATTAAAGGTAATGCTCTACTTTTTCCCACCTACTACTTACTATTTTTCTAAGTTTTCAAGAATTACTTTAAAAAAATTATTTAAGTAATTTATTCAGATTACATCTCCATTGTTATCCCCCTCACTTGTATTTTCCTGTTCTCCCTCCTTCCCTCCCTCTTTCATCCTATTCCCTTCCAGTAGGCCTGTGACAGAAGGGGACATCCTCCCCCACTATAAGATCACAGCCTATCAGATCTCTTTCTAGTAGCCTGCCTAACTTTCCTCTGAGTGTCACCAGGTCTCCCCACGAAGGAGAAGTGGTCAAATATGGGGCACCAGAGTTCATGTCAGAGTCAGTCCCTGCTCTCCACACAACTGTGGAGAATGTGCTGTCCATCGGCTAGATCTGGATAGGGGTTCTAGGTTTACTGCATACATTGTCTTTGCTTGGTAAAGTCGTCTGAGCAGACTCACCTGGGTCCAGATCTACCAGCCTTAATGGTCTTCCTGTAGTTTCTAGCAGCCTCTAGATCAAGAATTTCTTATGTCGTGTGGTATGACAGTGTAGACAGAGCCTCTTTCCCAGCACTTCTTCTGCTGACCTTGTTTATTTCCTGGCCACTTTGTTAGGCTGATTTCTGATGCTTCTCGTCTCATGCTGGCAATGGCATTTCCTAATAGGTACCTTCCCCTGTTCATATGAATGTAAGCCAGGCAGTGCTTTAATTCTCAGAGCTTGTTTTGGATATATGGATTGGTTAGTTAATTTCTACTGAAAAAGTTTAAAAGATAAATTCTCCTGGTTATTCTTACAGATGAAACTAGTAGTTTCAGTGATCAAAATTTCAAAATGGATCCCACTGTACTTCATTTTGTGAGTTAATTTGGGATATTTAAAATGTTGGCATATTTAAAAATACATGTAAATGCAGAATAATAATGTAGATACATTTTTCTTAGAACCAAAAAAAAAAAAAGGCATTTTCTGTCATTTTATCTGTGTGAGCTACTCATTTTTCTCATTGGAATACTTTTATTTAATAAATACTAATTTTGAAGTAGAAATCTTGCTGTTTTCTAAAAGTGGGTCCAAAATAAAAACTGTCGCTCTCTTCTTTTTATAAGAAGGTTTTAAAATATAAATGGCTGTAGTATTTTATCAAATGCTGTCTGCTATCTCATTAAAGTGATAATAAATTTCTTCTTCTTCATCTTTTTTATGTGACATATTATTAATCAACTTTATAAACATAATCCACTTTTCACTGCTCATATGACTGTCCTTTGTCATAGTAAATTATTGACTTCTGTTCCTGTTGTGCAAAGCAATCACGGACATCAGTAGCAAGGCATTTGTGGGTTAACCCAGCCTTTATGGGAAGAAATTAACTAGCAGAAAAGACATAGAGCAAGATAAACTGCTTACAATCTTGTTGCAACATGATTTAGGAATAATGCATGGTTAGTAGTGTACAGTGACTCTTGTGTCAGAGGGTCATTTGGTTCTGCCCATACCTAAGTGCTTATGCAGACAGCTAGGAATCATCTGAACAGTTATGCAGGCATAGATCTCCGGAGTGGGAAGCAGCCATTTTCAAAGAGACCATTCCATCGGTATGCTTTCTTTCCTTGACCTTTCTTAAGGTAACTGAAGACTTTGAAACCAGCTCTGATAAATCATCAAAATGAAGAGGAAAGAAACTTCTTTGCACATGGAGAATTATCCCTCCCCAATCTAGATGATTGAATCGCACTGTTTTAATGTCTTAAATTAATTGTTTTCTGTGCATTTCTACTATTTTAAGCTGTATATTCTCTGAAAAATAGATACCACAATGAGTGGGGAATTTTTGTTATACCTGTATGCTGAGTTTTGAATCTATCTTTGTTTTAATGGACTTCAGTCATTGTCCTGAGCTTAGTATCTTATTAATGCCTTTCAGTACAACTGCCTCTTCCCTGTGTTATGCTCTGTTATTCAGAGGATGCCCTTCATGATCTCCTCTTATGAAATAATTTGGAAGATGAAGAACTTTATTTTAATCCTATGAATTGCAGTATCAACTTGTACCAAGGATATCTAAAATTTGCGTGTGTGATGCTCTTATGAAAAAATATCTCTTAACTGTATATCATAGAAAAATAAGCATCATATATGAACTTTTTCCCTTACCAACACTGTGTACTTTTCTTTAATTTAATCAGAGGTTGCAGAGCCTGTTATTTTAAAAAAGACGTCCTTTTTTTTTCTTGAAGCATATTTTGTCATTTGTATCCTATGTTAGTTACCATAGTTACACCAATTAGTTAGACCTACAAGCATCAATCTTTCTTCCAATAATGCTCAGTGGTTTCTGAATATATTCTTGCTGATTTCTGTATTTTTGTAGGTTCTTTCATATCATGGCTTGTCAGTGATATACATTTTATTTTATTTTTTTTTTTACTTTTAATTTTTTTAATATTTTATTAATTTATTCGTATTACATCTCAATGGTTATCCCATCCCTTGCATCCTCCCATTCCTCCCTCCCTCCCGCCTTCCCCTTACTCCCCTCCCCTAGGACTGTGACTGAGAGGGACCTCCTCCCCCTGTATATGCTCATAGGGTATCAAGTCTCTTCTTGGTAGCCTGTTATCCAGTAACTTTTTATTTTATTTTATTTTATTTTTATTTTTATTAATTTATTCTTGTTACATCTCAATGTTTATCCCATTCCTCCCCCCCCCCCATTTTCCCATTATTCCCCTCCCCTATGACTGTTCTTGAGGGGGATTACGTCCCCCTATATATTCTCATAGGGTATCAAGTCTCTTCTTGGCTACTTGCTGTCCTTCCTCTGAGTGCCACCAGGTCTCCCCCTCCAGGGGACATGGTCAAATGTGAGGCACCAGAGTACGTGACAAAGTCGTATCACATTCTCCACTCAACTGTGGAGAATATTCTGACCATTGGCTAGATCTGGGAAGGGGTTTAAAGTTTACCTCCTGTATTGTCCTTGGCTGGTGCCTTAGTTTGAGCGGGACCCCTGGGCCCAAATCTGCCTATCATATTGTTCTACTTGTAGATTTCTAGGACCCTCTGGATCCTTTTATTTTGCTGTTCTCCCATGCGTCTCTCATTTAGAGTCCCAATAGGATGCCTTCCCCTCTGTCGTGATATACATTTTAAATTTGCTTCATTTTCATCTTTCTGCCATGAGATTAATATCCTTAATATGCTGTTCTTAGAAGAATTTGGGTACTTCCCCCCAAATCTTTAAGCTCATTCGCCACTAACTAACTGTAAGGGTGGCTATATTTTCATGTTATTACCTTTTCCTATCTCTACTGGCACTCCCCTCAACAATGCAGCAGCAACAACAACAAAATCCTTAAAGACATTTTTTATACTGTTTTCAATAGAGGGACGATATCAGACATTAACTCTGATTGATTATGGTCAAATTCTTAGGGGATTGTTTGTTTTCCAGTTTGGGTTTTAGAATCTCTTTTTGAATTCTGTTGTTATTGAAAAACTAAAAGCTGAATAGGAGACATTCTGCTTATTACATTAGCCACAAGCCTAGTGAGATATCTTTGATCTCATTGGTCTTTCTATTCTGAAAGGGCCTTTTCCTATAACTGGTTATTGATACATTTGTATGGAAATATCATTTGTAAGTTGGCTGTGTCATTCATCCTCAGTATAGACAATCTTTGCTTACCTTTATATCTTTCCTGTCTGACTTATGAGATTTCATATTAAAATCCTATTGCTATTTTCAATAAGAGCATCAGCTAGCAGGAGTTGGAGAGGAGGAAGGAAAGGAAAAAGAAGGTTGACTATAATTGCATTTATTCTATACTTGAATGACATGCTAAAGGTAAATTAAATAAATGATTATTTCTTCAGTAATGAGTTGGGCATTTTATGCAGATTTTATTTCAATTTATAAACTGGAGACATTAGATTTAAACAATTACTTATGTTTGTCTGCTACAAGTATTCCTTTACATTTCATAGATGCCATGAGCCAGAAAAAAAAAGTTTTTTCTTGTTTCTTGGGGTACACTTATTTCTGGGAAAATTGCATAAAACGTGTCTGTTTTAAACAAATTGTTTCAACTTAATGCCTGTTTCACCAATGCAGTTTAAGAACTTGAGCAAGAGCAGCAGCCTCCACAGGGTCAGCTACATGATTTCAAGACTTAGCACAAAATTAAAACATTTCAAAATTGTTCGAACTCCTAAGACATTACAGCCAAGTTTTAAATTGAGCAGAAGGTATGCTTGGGCATGGGTCTCTGAAAAGCTGCAAAGTTCAATTCCTGGGTTTCAAAGATGCTGTGAGGAATGATGTGGACAACATATCTATACGTTTGCAGAGTAAGCCTGAGCAAGGGGTGTGAGCAAAATGAAACTTGGGTTTTTCCTTTCCCATTTCCAGGCTGCTCCTGTAGAGAAACTGTAGCAGCCCCAAATTATTCTACAGGTTATTAGGTAGGACAGAGTGCTATAGAAAACTAAACATACACATGGCTAAGTTCAATAATCTAGAATAGTTTTATACTGAATAATACACAAAGCTCCTAAATTTTCTCATTTCTCTGTCCAAAAATCTATAAAAGAGGATGATAGGTCCTCCACCCCAATATACTCAATGCCTTTTATCTTGCCTGCCTATAAGCGGGAAAGGATTGAGAGGGAAGGATAACATCACCTGTGTCTGTGATCTAGATCTTTAGCTCTAGAAGGCCTTTCAAGGTCCTTTTCTTTTCTGGCTGTGTTTTTAATGTGTATGTCCATTCTAAACTTTTCTTCTTCTTCTTCTTCTTCTTCTTCTTCTTCTTCTTCTTCTTCTTCTTCTTCTTCTTCTTCTTCTTCTTCTTCTTCTTCTTCGTCTCTTCTTTCTTCTTCTCTTCTTCTTCTTCTTCTTCTTCTTCTTCTTCTTCTCCTCCTCCTCCTCCTCCTCCTCCTCCTCCTCCTCCTCCTCCTCCTCCTCCTCCTCTTCCTCCTTTTGACTTTCTTCAAAGAATGCAACTCTGCCCCTGTGGGTACGCTGTTTTTAGTTTGTTTTGTTTTTTATTCTTCTAGATACATGATAGCTCTGTATACACATGATAGCCAGGAGAAAAGTGTTTTAAAGAAAGTCATTTATGCTGTGTATGGAATTTTGGTATGGATCCTTTTGAAAAGGGCATTCACCTAACTTCAAAGCACTCTCTCTCTCTCTCTCTCTCTCTCTCTCTCTCTCTCTCTCTCTGTGTGTGTGTGTGTGTGTGTGTGTGTGTGTGTGTGTGTTACAGATACTGCTCTTAAGAGGAACTTGCAAGGAACTGATGCAAATCACAGTCATTTAGTTCCACCCATTTTAGGAGTTACATGTTAGCCCTTCACCCTGGGGAATTCCTGCCTACTATTTTTTTTTTTCTTTAAATACACACAGTGTGTGAAGAAAGAGAGCTTTGTACTGTTATGTTCAAACACATGCCTGTCCTCCATTTTCAAGTGGTTGTGAGGCTTTCTTACATGAATATGTTTAAGTTTCTCCCCAAAGTTCCTTGCTTTCTCTGTTTAAGAAGAAACTCTGCTTTGGGAATTATCTCTAGTGTTCTTCTGACCTGCTTCAAGCAATAAACTTTCATCACTCCTTTTTCTCTGTTATGCACTTTTTGCACACCAGTATGTGACCAATCACAGTGCTAGGTACACCTATTCTTGTGTTTGCTTACTGTAGTCTTCTTGCACTTCCAATGTGGAAAGACAAAATTATTGTTTTTATTTTTATTTTTAATTTGCTTGGGAATTTATATATTTGTATAATGTGCTAAGATCAAAAACAGCCTTTTATTCCCTCCCCTTCAATTCTTCTCCTATTTCCTTATCACTTTTTCCTCTCAACTTTGTTAGGGTTTTAAAACCTACTGAATTAATTCACTTAGTACTGTCTGTTCATTCATGTGGGTTTAGGACTACCTACTGGAAACATGGGTAACATCTCATGTCCCATGAAAAAACAGAATCTTTCTCCCTCACTAGTCATTAATTGTCATCAACTCCAAAGCTAGGGGTGGGACTTCATCACTATCTCTGTCCTCCATGTTGGAATTTTGTCTAAATTAATTTTCCATTGTTCATCCTGTCATAAGCACTGTGGGTTAATATATGCAATTGCTCTGTTGTGTCCTGAAAACAGTGCTTTGTTGTAGTACGTTTAAGCCCATACTGTATTGTATCACTGCAATACATTTTGTACTCCATATGTAATCCCCAAAGGATGCTATGTATCTCTTGATCTGGTGAATTCAGCATTGAGAATCCTGCCCCAAATGCTTTCTGCTGTGCCATGCAGTAATATAGGTCATCATTTCTCCTTCCTTCTGTGAAGGCCTGTCATTGGGCCACAGTCTTCTGTGTAAGTCAGGGGCATTTGCCCTCTAGAGCTTCCATCTGTTGGAAGTTCACAGAAGCATGTTTATTTCTCCTGAAGACCACCTGACCTTCCTCAGACTATCACTTTTCCCAGTAGGCTTTAGATGAGAAAGAACTCTTAAAAAAAAAAGTCATCTCTAGAGATAGTAAAATCCCCACAATGATATACAAATACAGCTTCCAAACTCCTGTCCTAGGGCTGCGGCTTCCTTCATTGGTGTGTCATTTCTTCTTCCGAGGGCAATGAAAAAGGTGAGTGAACATTTTGGAAGATGCAAGGAGCTTATACTTCTTCAACTTGATACATTCTGAAGTTCCAGGGTAAAGAGGCAGAGGGAAACTTCCAGTAGGAGGCTTTGTGTGGATCTGAAGGCAAAATGCAAATGTGGCCTGAGGCAGCTGAGCTTCCTCCCCGAGAGATGGGACTCTGAGAACTAGTTAACTTGAATAGCTGGTGCTAGCAGAGCAGTGAAGTTAAGAGAGTGGTTCAAAAGAGAGCTGTTTCTTCAAATCAACCTACAAATAAAATCTAAGGAAAATGGTGCCACACCCTTGAGGTGCATATTTTCTTCATCTTTTCAATTTTTTCCTTTTACTTATTGTCATCCAAATGAAGACCATTTCAAAATAATTTTCTGGGTATTTTAATTAAAGCATTTTTGATATTTTCCAAAATATCTTTCCCAGTATTCTCATGCGACAGAAGTTGTTATTAAAACACAGGGAACATTAAGTTTGTGTTGTTATCTTAATATCAACATTCACTCATCAGTGTAATATAACATTTACTTAATGAATAAATTACT
Organism: Acomys russatus; assembly: GCF_903995435.1. Taxonomy (NCBI): domain Eukaryota; kingdom Metazoa; phylum Chordata; class Mammalia; order Rodentia; family Muridae; genus Acomys; species Acomys russatus. Next base: position 28,039,207 of record NC_067154.1, on the reverse strand, counting down.
TTGAGCTTCTATCCTGTCAGACACTCTGTCAGTGCTAGGCATGGAACAGTGAACAAAACCAGATAAAGACTTGCTCTTGTAGAACTTGCTTTTTGGGGTGGGTTATAGGGACCAAGAATAAATGCATAGTTGTAGAGATAAGCAAGATTCCACTTAATCCTAAATTTAGTAGGGAAACTAAATCCATCCATCAATGGATGGAGTGTCACTCTAGTTCCATTTCAGTTGCTGGGATAAAATACCCTGGCAATTGAAAGAGGGAATAAGGGAAAGGGGGCTTATTCAGCTTACAGTTCAAACTACTGGCCATCATGGTATGAAAATCAAGGCAGGAACTTGGCTAGGCACATTCACAGTCGAGAGCAGAAAGAGAAAGAATGCATGCATGCTTACTCCTCAGCTCAATTTTCTATTCTCACACAGTCCAGCACCCTAATACAAGGAATGGTGATGCCCTCAGTTGTCTGTGTCTTCCCACATCATTTGATTAACATAATCCAGACACTCCCACACAGACATGTCCAAAGCCACCTGGTCTAGACCAGCCTTCACTGAGACTCTCTTCCCAGGTGATTCTGAGTTGTACCGGGATGACAATTAAAACCAGCCATCACAAGCGGGGAGTCATGAAGAATGGAAAGAAAGCGGTTAGGTAAGTTGGTCAATAACTACACTACAATTCATTGACCTAAAGAAACTATGTAACAAGGAGGTCCCTAGGGAGCATGTTTAGTTCTCATTCAGAAGGGCAAATAGAATAGACATTGGAAGCAGTTGAAGAGAAGGAACAGGACAAGAGCCTACCATAGCGGTCCTCTGAAAGACTTCACGCAGCAGGGCATCAGAGCAGATGCTGAGACACACAGCCAAACTTTGGGCAGAGCACAGAGGAGAGAGAAGGACCCAGAGGGGACAGGATCTCCACAAGAAGACCAACAAATCTAGGCTCAGGGGGTCATGAGGAGACTGATGCACCAAACAAGAGGCATGCACGGACAGGAGCTAGGTGCCCTACTCAGACGTACCCAATAGGTAGTTCAGTCTCTGTATTGGTCCATATTAAGAGGAGCAGGTGCTGTCTCTGACATGGACTCTATTGCTTGCTCTTTGATCACATCCCTCTGGCAGGGTTGCCTTGACAGAGGATGCAGGCGGTCCTGATGAGACTTGATACGACGGCGTCAGTTGGTAGGGGAAAAGGACTCCTCTTTTCTAAGAAGTAAGGAAGGGGAGATAGGTGGAAGAGGGAGAGAGGCTGGGACTGATAGGAGACCAGGAAGGGGGCCATGATTGGGATGTAAAGAGTAAATTTTAAAAAATAAATTTAAACTAAAAAAGAAAAAAAAATAAGTTCTATAAAAGAAATAATGTAGTAAAAATCTTAGGATTAATTTTAATAATTAAAGAAGTTAGTAATTATAATAGTAATAGTAGTAGTAGGCAAAATCTGTTAAATGCATATTATACTTTTATCCATTATATAACATAGCTAATGATGTTTTATCTTCATGCTAGTATGAAATTGTCTAATGCCCTTAGCTATTTTATATTCTTTTATGCACAGGGTTATTCAGCTATTCATTTTAATACATTGTATTAAAAATATATTGTTTTAGATTTATGTACAGTTACAAGGAGTAGTAGAGTGAAGTCATTTGTGAATTTCACCTTCTTTTTTCCCAAGAGTAATTATCTGCATATATACAGTACTATACGGCAAGAAATTGACAGTCATATTATCCACTGATCTTATTCAACATTTGTCAATTTTTAATTCACGTATTTGCATGCGTGTTTGCATGCATTAATTTTATGCACTTATTACACTTGGATATGTGTGGAAATACTACCATAGGCATGGTGCCAATAGTTCAGAAAATAAATTCCTCATACTGCCTTTTGCAACAACTGTTTCTCCCTTGACACACTTGAATCTGAATGTACTAATATGTTTTCCATCTCTATAATTCTATCATTTTAAGGTTATGTGAATAAACTTTACTGAATTTATTATTTTACGATTGCTTTACTCACTTATTATAATTCTTCAATACTAACCCCCACTGCTGAATTTGGGAATTTTCTTCCTTTCTTATTTTCTTTCACGCTTTTTTCCCCCTTTGAGACAGGGACTCATTATTTATCTACGGCTGCCCTGGAACTCCATATGTAACCAGGCTGGACTGGGACTCTCAGCCAGCCTCTGCCTCCTGAATGCTGGACTGAAAGGCATGCACCATCACCCCAGGCTTGAGTGAGTTCCTTCCTGCTTTACGGAGTAATATGCCATTGATAGTATGGAGCTACAACATGATAAAGTTAATTTGTGCTGTTTCAAGCTTTTGGTTTTTAAAAGTTTAATGCTTAGTCTTGATTGTCAACATGAATAGGTTGAGAAACACCTAGAAGGTCAGTAAAGCAAATCTCTGGATGCTTCTGTGAGGGCATTCCCAGGGATATGACAATCATGAGTGCTGTGACCTAATGATTGGAAAAATCACTTGTTTAGAATAATTACATTAGGGGGATATTGGAAAGTAGTGGATGGAGAGCTAGGTTAAAAAAAATAACAGTTGGAGGAAACAGTTCACTAGGATGTGGTCTTGTCCCTTTCTGTAAATTTTACTTATAATCACTTTCTGCATCCTGGGAGCCATGCTGTGAACTGCTCTTTACTCTGTGCTGTCTCTGCCATGATGTACCAATACTGCAGATACTGTGAACTGAAATAAATCCATCCTCCCTGAAGCTGCCTTGCTCATCTCATTGGTGATGAGAAAGTCTGACAAACACTCAAAGACATTGCTACAAGCATTTGTGTAGGAGTTTCATGTGAGTGTATGCTTCTTATCCTTTTGGTTTAATCTCCTAGGATGAAAATCCTGGGCTATGTGATAAGTTGTGTTTAGTTTTATAAAAAGAATTTCAAAGCTATTCTACAGATTGGCTGTCTCATTTTCTATTTCCCAAAAACAATGAATGCAGGGTTTAGTTTTTCTTCATCTTTACTATAATTTGATAGTTATCACTGCTTTTCATTTTGACTATGTTTTTTAAAATTAGTGCTATTTATCATACTCATTTATTTACAAAAACTACACGTTGAGTATGTAAGTTCAGATCATGTGACTTTTTCACTCATGCCTATAAAATATATATTTGACACAGGGTTTCTCTGTGTAATAACCCTTGCTGTCCTGGACTCGCTTTGTAGACCAGGCTGGCCTCTGCCTTCTGAGTGCTGGGATTAAAGGTGTGCACCACCACGCCCAGCTGGGGAAATTTTAAAGTGTAATTTTGATAATGGTTGTCTTAAGTTACATATTTAATAATCACTTCGACATTTTAAAAATATTTATTTATTTATATGTGTGATTGTTTTGGCTTCATGTATGTATTATACCATGTGCATGCCTGCCTGGTATCCTTAGAGGTCAGAGGAGAGGGGCCGATCCCCTGGAATTAAAGATACAGATCAATGTGAGCTGCTATGTGGGTGCTGAGAACTGAACCCATATCCTCTGTAAGAATGTGGGGTGTTCTTAACCTCCAAGCTGTTACTTCAGTCCTCACTTTTGAACATTTTAAACATTTATCCACAAGATGCAGTTAATTTCCTTTTAAAGCATTTCAATTCTTTAAGTAGCATATAAAATGCTTGAAGGACATAAAAGCCTTGAGCTATGAATATAGCATAGTGGTATACACTTATCTACTATACATGGGGCCTTGGGTTCCATTTTCAGCCCTGTAAAATAAGCAAGCTATTCTTCACCATCAATCTACAAAACGAACATCTTAAATACAAAGTAAGTTCTAAATGTTCAACACATAACAGCTTTAGAGGTGTAATTTTAATCAAACTTTGTAAAATGTATGTAGTTAAAATGAAGTTAGTTTTCTGACAAATGAACAAAAGCAGATAAAATACAATGTTTTAAAACAAGTGGTGTTGGAAGAAATGGACATCAATAGCCCAAAGAACAAGCTTTTCTCTCACCTCCCATATTTTACAAACCTTATAAATTTTCATGATCTAAATAAAGTGGATATATATATATATATGAAACTTGTAGAATAAATTATGGTTGAAAAATATTGTAATTGTGATAAGTAGTGTCTTAATTAGCTTTAATTATCAGCATGGGAGAGTCTGGAATCACCTGAGAGGACAGTCTCAGCTGAGGATCTACCTAGATCAGATTGGTCTGTGGGCATGTCTGTGGAGGATTGTCGTTATTATCATTATTATTATTAATATTAATATTGTTTATATATTTTAAATTAATTTATTCTTGTTACATCTCAATGGTTATGCCATCCCTTGTATCCTCCCATTCTTCCCTCCCTCCCATTTTCTCCTTATTCCCCTCCCCTATGACTGCTCCTGAGGGGGATTACCTCCCTCTGTATATGCTCATAGGGTATCAAGTCTCTTCTTGGTAACCTGCTGTCCTTCCTCTGAGTGCCACCAGGTCTCTCCCTCCAGGGGACATGGTCAAATATGAGGCACCAGAGTACGTGAGAAAGTCATATCCCACTTTCCACTCAAGGGTGGAGACTGTTCTGACCATTGGCTAGATCTGGGTAGGGGTTTAAAGTTTACCACCTGTATTGTCCTTGCCTGGTGCCTTAGTTTGAGCGGGACCCCTGGGCCCAAATCTGCCTATCATAATGTTCTACTTGTAGGTTTCTAGGACCCTCTGGATCCTTCTACTTTGCTATTCTCCCATGCTTCTCTCATCTATAGTCCCAATAGGATGTCCTCCCCTCTGTCCCAATTTCCTGGTAAGTGAAGGCTTTCGTAGGACATGCCCCTTGGGCTAATATGCAGATATAAGTGAGTATATACTATTTGAGTCTTTCTGCTTCTGGGTTAACTCACTCATTAAGATCATTTCTAGCTCAATCCATTTATCCACAAATTTCGGGAATTCCTTGTTTTTAATAGCTGAATAGTATTCCATAGTGTATATGTACCAGTTTCTTTATCCATTCTTCTACTGATGGACACTTAGGCTGTTTCCATGTTCTGGCTATTATGAATAAGGCTGCTATGAACATGATTGAGCAAATTTTCTTGTTGTGTGCTGGAGCATCTTCTGGGTATATTCCAAGGACATATTGACACAGGAGACAACTTCCTGAACAGTACACCAACAGCCCAGGCCTTAAGGTCAACAATTAATAAATGGGACTTCATGAGGCTGAGAAGCTTCTATAAGGCAGGAGACACTGTCAACAGAATGAAGCAACAGTCTACAGACTGGGAAAAGATCTTCATCAACCCTACATCTGACAAAGGTCTAAAGTACAAAATATATAAAGAACTCAAGAAATTAAACACCACCAAACCAAATAACCCAATTGAGAAATGGGGCTTGGAACTAAACAGAGAATTCTCAACAGAGGAGTATCAAATGGCTGAGAAACACTTAAAAAAATGCTCAACCTCCTCAGTCACCAGGGAAATGCAAATCAAAACAACTCTGAGATTCCATCTTACACCCATCAGAATGGCTAAGATAAAAAATTCAAGTGACACCACATGCTGACGAGGATGTGGGGAGAGAGGAACACTCATTCATTGCTGGTAGGAATGCAAACTAGTACAGCCACTTTGGAAATCTATCTGGTGCTATCTCAGAAAAATGGGAATAGGGCTTCCTCAATATTAATATTATTATTGTTATTATTATTATTAGTTGTTGTTGTTGTTGAACTCTTTATTTTATTTTTTATTATTTTTCTTTTTTTATACATACATTCATATTATTACACAAATAAACAATAAACGACCTACAGCAAGAAGAACCACAAGACAATCAGGAATTATATAAATCTTACATTCATAGTGTTTGGCTATTTGTATTTGGCAGCCTTGAAGGAAACAGCTTTCCTTTCTTGGTGAGTCTAAAATTCTGAATGTGATTCAATATCTATCACATCTCACTTCTATCAACTTAAGCATCTATCTAGACCTAAAGACATCTTAACCGCCAAACAACTAAGCTTGATTGTAAAACCAAACTATGTGATCTTCAACCAAAGAAGGCCCAGCCTACTGTGAGAAATTTATCTTTAGGAAAGTGGTCCTGGATTGTAAAAGAAAGTTGAGCACCCCAGAGAGAAATCCAACAGCAGCCTTCCTCTTGGTTCCCGCCTCTTGGTTCCTGCATGGATATTTGGCTCTGACTTCCCTCAGGGATGGATGGTTACTTCGAAGTGTAAAAAGCAACAAATCTCTTTCTCTCCAGGTGGCTTTTGGTCAAGGTGTTTATCTTAAAAGCAACAACACACTAGAACAGGTAAGGGGTCTGAATGTCATGAATTATTCCAAGAAACAAAGAATCACAAGAAAAAGGATTACTACATGTCTAGGGCTGCCAAGTACACAGTGAACAGCCTACCAGAAAGGGAGCAAATATTTGAATATTAGTTGCTTGTCAGGAGAACGCAATAGTTTTCCTGAAGAAGTTCTCATTGCCCAAATATCAAACAGATTGAATTTCAAAATGCATTATGATGACAATGTTCTTAACATATTAAATAAAGGAGGATCTAAAATTGCTACTCCACAGAACAAATTTCCTTAAAATAAAGAAATAAAAACAAATTATTATTATCATTATTATTTTACAGAAAGAGTCTACTTAAAAAATTAACAAAATTTAAAATGTTTTACCTGAAATTACTCTTCTTAGTAGAGTCCATTAATAGGCATTGAAAATGTTAGGTAAAATACATGTTCAGGCATAAAATATTCCTATGTCAGTATATTTAATTTTTTTAAATTACAAAAATATCTATATATATAACGCGGTATGACATACATGCCATTGATATTATTTCTATGTTATAAATAGGCAGGATTTGCCTTTTTATGTTATGAAGCAAAAAAGGCGTAAAGTCTCCTATTGTAATATTCTGGCCCAGAGTTTTCAAAGCGAAAATAATTATAAAGATGAAGTAATACCTTCCCCAATCACCTAATGAGGCACTATGCAAATTTATTTTTTATCTCTCCAAAAGGCTACCAGAAGGGGGCACTTTCTTAGATTAAATTAGAAGATAGAGATAAGATTAAGGTACAACAAAAATATAACTGATGAGTGTGCTGGGTAGTTTTTATTGTCAAGTTGGCACAAACCTAGAGTCACCTGGAAGAGAGGGAGTCTCAACTGAAGAACTACTACACATTGTTTTGTGGCAGAGTCTAATAGGCATTTTCTTGACAGCTAACTGACTAGGCAGACCCAGTCCACTGTGTATCCTACCAACAATAACTAGGAGGCCCTGGGCTACGTTAGAAAGGTCTTGAGCCTGAGTCTGGAGCCAGCTAGTAAACAACATGCCCTCAGTGTATCTGCTTCAAGCTTCTACCTGTAGTTCCTGCTTGAGTTTCCCTTGAGAAAGAGTTGTAACCAGGAAGTGAAAAGAGTCAGTTGCTTCCCCAATTTGATTCTGGTAATAATACTTTGTCACCACAACAGAAACCAAACTAGGATGTATATTTTCAATGACAACCCAACCATTAAAGCACATAGCCTATCAGACAATGAATGTATTCATGGGCGGTGAGAACAGATACCACCTGCCACTGAGGTGTGGCACTATTGGATGGCAGGAATCTGGAGAACAGAAGTTGTTTCTAACTGCTTTGTTTCAGAAACAGTTGCTGTTAGATCTGAAGTTCTTGGCATCATTTTAATCATTTTATAAATTATTGTCTTCTCTTTTAGAGTGATTGTGACTGATAAGAAATAGCAAACGTGCATGATTTGCTCTGTGTAATGATGAGAGTTGATTGCACTAGAACGCTTTATCTTTAATATACTGCAAAACCCCATTGTAATAAAAAATCACCACCTGATTTTTCTAAGACAAAGAGCCATAATATTCCTCATTTTATTTTATTTCTCATTGTGATAATTGAAAAGTAAAACTCAAACATGAATTTTCTTTTATTATCTAGAACATTTGAACAGATGCCATATGACGTAGGTGTCCAGTTACACAGACAAGGCTTTTGTCCTCCTGGTGATGATAGCATGGCAAATTGAATATGTGTGTTAAGAAGCATACTAAAGTGTATGTGTTATAAGAAGGAATTTGTTTGATGTATAATAAAGAGCGAATCAAATTTCTCTGGCTCAGGAGAGTCCAATAGCTCCAGATAGACAGTTGTATTAATTGAGATTATTTTGTTTTTACTTTTTAAAAATGAAACAAAATAATTTAATATTCTGATCACAATTCTCTTTCCCTGATCCTATCCCAGATCCTTTCTACCTCCTCACCTTTCCAATTCCACATTTTCTTTTGCTCTCTATTAGGAAAACAGACAAATAGATAATAAAACAAACAGAAGAAAAGAAAAAAGCACAAGACACACACACACACACACACACACACACACACACACACACAATCAGAAACCATAATGAACAGGCAAAAAAACCAATTAAAGAACTGTTCTTTTTTTCTTTTTCTAAGTTAATTTATTCAGATTATTTTCAATTGTTATCCCCTTGCTTGTCTCCTCCCGTTCCTCCCTCCCTCCCTCTTTCACCCTATTGCCCTCCCCTAGGTCTGTGACAGAAGGCGACCTCCTCCCTCACCATATGGTCACAGGCTTACAAGTCTCATCTTTGTAGCCTTCCTATTCTTTCTCTGAGTGCTACCAGGCCTCCCCACCAAGGGGAGGTGGTCAAATATGGGGAACCAGAGTTCATGTCGGAGTCAGGCCCCATTCTCTACACAACTATGGATAATGTCCTATCCCTTGGCTAGATCTTAGTAGGGCTTCAATATTTACTACATGTATTGTCCTTGGCTGGTGCAGTTGTTTGAGCAGACTCCCTGAGTCCAGATCTGCTTGTCATGATGTTTTTTATTGTAGGTTTCTAGGACCATCTGGATCTTTCTATTTCCCCATTCTCCCGTACTTCTCTCACCTAGAGTCCCAATACGAGGTCCCTGCATCTATCCCAATCTCCTGGTAAGTGAAGACTTCCATGGGACATCCCTGTTGTGTTAGTGTCCAATTATAAGTGAGTATATACCATGTGAGTCTTTCTGAGTCTAGGTTAACTCACTCAGGATGATCATTTCTAGTTCCATCCATTTGCCCACAAATTTCAGGATTTCCTTGTTTTTAATAGCTGATTAGTATTCCATAGTATAAATGTACCACGGTTTCCTTATCCATTCTTCGGCTGAGGGACATTTAGGTTGTTTCAAGGTTCTGGCTATTATGAATAAGGCTGTTATAGACATGGTTGAGCATATGTGCTTGCTGTGTAGTGGAGCACCTTCTGGGTATATTCCAAGGAGTGGAATAGTTGGGTCTTGAGATAGCCCTATTCCCAGTCTTCTGAGAAAGCTTCACTTTGATTTCCAAAATGGTTGTACAATTTTTCATTCCCATTAGCAATGAAGGAATGTTCCCCTTTCTCCACATCCTCGCCAGCATGTGCTGTCTGTCACTTGAGTTTTTGATCTTGGCCATTCTGATGGGTGTAAGATGGAATCTCAGAGTTGTTTTGATTTGCATATCTCTGGTGACTAAAAACATTGAACATTTCTTTAAGTGTTTCTCAGCCACTTGATATTCCTCTGTTGAGAATTCTGTTTAGTTCTGAGCCCCATTTCTTAATTGGCTTATTGCATTTGGTGGTGTTTAATTTCTTGTGTTCTTTATATATTTTGGACATTAGACATTTGTCAGATGTAGAGTTGGTGAAGATCTTTTCCCAGTCTGTAGGCTGTCACTTTGTTTTGTTGACAATGTCTTCTGCCTTACAGAAACTTCTCAGCCTCATAAGGTCTCATTTATTAATTGTTGACCTTAAGACATGCACTGTTGGAGTTCTGTTCAGGAAGTTGTCTCCTGTGCCAATGAGTCCCAGGCTCTTCCCTAGAACTGCACTCAAGTATGGATTGAATACCCAGTGGAACTCCATTGCAGCAAACTAATTTTTCATTTGTGAGTAGTTGACAATTGGAGATAGCTTCTGGGATAGGGATGGGGAACTTATGTCTCCTCTTAGTGCTGAGACCCCATATGGCTTTAACATGTGCAGCTCTTATACATGCTGCCATAATCTCTGTGAGTTCATCACAGACTGTATCAGATAGTATTTTATCTGGAAGGCATTGCTCACCTGGTGTCTTCCATACTCCTGGGTCATGCAATCTTTCTGCCTCTTCTTCTGAAGAGCTCCCAGAACTCTGAGGGGAGATGTTCGATGAAGACATCCCATTTAGGATGGAATATTCCAAAGTCTCTCACTCTCTTTACATTGTCCAGTTGTGGTTCTTTGTGTTAGTTTCCATCTTCTGCAGAAGGAGGCTTCTCTGATGATGACTTGCTGAGATACTGATCTATATTAGAATGTCATTTGAGTCATTTTTTTTTAATATTGGAATTTCGTATGCACACACAAAGGCAAAGATCATCCTGAGTGAAGTAACTCAGACCCACAAGGACACACATGGTATATACTCACTTACTTAGAAACAGATATCAGCCACATGACACAGGATGACCTCCTACAAGGAGGAGGAAGAGGAGGGGGAGAAACAGAAGAAGCAGAGAAAGCAGAAGTGGAAGAAGAAGCAGAGAAGGAACAGGAGGAGGAAGATGAGGAGGAGGAAGAAGAAGAAGAAAAAGAAGAAAAAGAAGAAGAAGAAGAAGAAGAAGAAGAAGAAGAAGAAGAAGAAGAAGAAGAAGAAGAAGAAGAAGAAGAAGAAGAACTAGAGGTCCCAGTATCCCCTTCAAGGGAATATACCCTATGTCCTAATTTGCTTCTAATAGATACTAGTTATTTTTGTTGTTCTTGTTGTTTGAAAATATTTTATTTTGTTTCTTTCTTACCATATACATTTATATTATTACACATGAGTAAAATAAACTACATACAGCAGGAAGAACCATGAGACAATCAGGAATTATATAAATGTAACATTCATAGTCATTGACCATTTGTAGTTGGTAAACTTGAAGTAAATATTTTTCTATCTTGTTGGATCTAAATTTCTGAATGGAGATTAGTATCTACCATATCTCATCTCTATTAACTTAAAACATCTATCTTGATCTAAGAACATCTTAACCCCTAACCTAAGAAGCTTAATTGATGCGCCAACATTATAACAAGTGTTGGGTGACTCTTCAGACAGTAAACTGTCTCAGTCATTTTTTCATTTTGGAAGCTGCTAACCTGCTCTCTGGGTTCTCTAAGGTATTAAATTTTATCCCTTATGAAGTCTCTGATGGGTTTGAAGACCAGATACTAGTTCTTAAATACTCCACCACATCTCAACATAGGCTGACAAGCAATCCTTTAACACATGAGCCTTTGGCGGCCATTCCACATCCAAACTTTAACAAGTTCCACTCTGTCCTTATGTTTATGAAGGCAATTAGTCCCATCTCCTCAGTATGGTGTTGCTATTTGGGAAGACCAGTACTTCTTGTTGATAAGGCTGTCTTCTTTCTCTTTTGATCTGTGAAGCTTGTGTTCATTCTTAATGTCAGGTTGATATTGGTCTGGACTCTTCACATCTTATTCACAATGAATAAATTCACACATTGCATATTCATCCAACAACTGCTATTTGTGCAGATCAGATTAATGTGTTTTAGGTTCTCTTTAAAAAATTGAAAATGTGAAGCAGAGCTTTACACATAAATGATAAAATTTGATACATGGAAGTAGTTATTCATATATTTTATAGGAGTGCTAAGTATAGATTCTCACATATTATGAGCTTTGAGATTTTACCAAGTATGTGGTAGGCTGTCTTAGAGGTTGCAATTGTCTCTTGAGTACAAATGAAAGCTCCTATGTCAACAAGAAAGTGTATGTCAATTTGAAAACCAAAAATGTTTGAAAGAATTTACTGACGAGTATTGTAATTATGTCTTGTTACTTCTGTAATGCAGCCATGTGAAAAGCAATTGCAAATACTAGTGATCATGGAGAAATGCAGATGATTTAATGAAGGTAACTTGTCGTGGCTTCCCGTTCTCTTTTTATCACTTCAGTCTTCAGATTGTTTTGTTTCATGGACCCCAATGTCTTATACTTCATCTATGCAAACATATTGAGTCAATTCTTTTCTTTTCTTTCCTTAACCAAGACTATACTTCAGAACTTGATATCACTTTCAGTTGTTATTATTATTTTTTTTTTATTATGTGCCTGGTATGTTGTGTATAATGCCTGACAACATTTTCACTGCCATTTTATGATTGATTACCTCATATAATGTTAAAAGAAAACACTTGTAAGCATGTTATTAAAACATTTACAATTACATTCAGGTACATTCTTCCACAAATTGCTTATTTGTGGAAGAAACATTTAACTAATTATTCACACATGCAAAGAGAATTTATGTTTGCTGCTTTTTTAAATATTAAAATTCTTTATTCCTTGTCCAGTGGTGATTAATTACATCTGTATTTTCTTTAGGCGTCACTTTTTAGCAACAGCTGTTCATCCTGATATCAGGTTATGTCAAAACGGTTGCTGACTTAAAAGATCTTGCAGTATACTTTATCATATACCTAATGAGAACTGACATTTTACTGCTGAGAAGCAGGGCTCTCCATCTGAACATCTTTCGGTTTTGTGCTGGATAGACCTGCTGAACTAATGCTGCCTTACCGTGAACCACAGCCATGGCATTTTCCTGACTATAGTGCTACCATTTAATGCTGGACACATTTTCATCCTTATATCTTGGCATAGCAGTGTAAACAAGCTTAGAAAAGGAATTTGAAAAGTAATCACATGGATAACGAATAATTCAAGATGATCCTTTATCATTGTTTTCAGTGTCATCTTCCCAGTGGTCTAGCTGTATGTGTGAGATGAATTTAGGGCTGCTAAAATGGATGGGTGGAGTCTCCACATTTGTTTCCCTGCTACCCTGACAATGGCAGCGAGTTTATCCCAGAACAGTTATGTTTTGTTTTTAGTGTGTCTGGGCTTTAAGCAAAGCACACAGTACTTAACCATCCATGATATGTCTGGTCTGACAGACTGCATAAATGATTTCTGAGGAGATTGGCATGCCCTGACTAAATTCTTTCTGAAAGCGTTAATAAAATGACTCCAGCACCCAGATGATCTGAGTAAGAGATGGAGAAGCTTAACGTGAAGTGCAGGAGAAACCTCCTACATTGTCACTCTGCTTTCTCTGAGGAGTTCTGGATGGATCAGGATTCAGTGGGTTGTAAGTTCCAAGATGCTGTTAACCACAGCTGTGGAGCTCTGTAGTGGGCCACAGAGGAGATGGAACCCTGACATTACTTCCCTTGATGCTTAGAAAAAGAGCCAAAAAATTCTTTATGAGAGTCTTGTGGCTAGAAGTAGTCTCGTGCCCCAAAAGTGTGAGAAATGCAGAAAAAAAGTATGATAATAATCTTGGGCTTTAAACTTTGGGTGAGAAAAAAATAGTAATCTTTTGGCCAATTTAGCATTGATATTAAGTGATATGTTTCTGTTTCACTGGTGTCAATGGATAATTTGCATAAAACCCTTGTGCTCATTCTATGTGTCATCACACCTTGCCCAGAAGAATAAAATGTTTCATCTGTTTTTCAAGTGAACAATAGTGTAGATTAGGGAATAGACAATTGATTTGTTGAGAATGTAGAATGTATTCAATTCATTACAAATGCAGAGGAAGGAGACACAAGGTCCATTGAGCCATCAATGGTAGGTAGTCCTTTGTTTCAATAATTATTAAAGAATAATGGAAATGTAATGAGACCAATCTTGATATCTTTTATATGAATGTTAACAGAATTGGACATGCATAATTGCTCATCTATCCTGTAAGGTGAAGGAGACTGTTCTCCAACCCTGAGCAGAAAGTCATATTCAGCATGTACTTGAATTAGCTGCAGTTTGTGGGGAAGGGAGGGGAGTTGGCATTCACCAGTGTTTAGTCTACCAACCACACAGTTTCCTCCCCATTGAAAGGGCAGAACTAAAACACTTAGAAGGGATGAAACCAATTACATAAAGTAATGTACTTTTTTCAATTGTATTAGAAAAACATTGATCATACAGTCCATTTTTGAACTGACAGCTTTGGTTTGAATTTGTTATTCTAGCCTCTTCTCTCTATTCCTACACCATCTTTCATTACCGAGGACCACTTGCTGGTCTATTATCTCTGGTTGTTCTTATGGGTCTCAACTTGATGAACTGTCCTCCTCCATTCCAGAAGATTTAAAACAGGAGACATCCCACTAAGCTACTAGGAGGTATATATTGCTCCACATTTTCTCCATTAGATATGCCTCTGTTAAATATGACTCTATTGCGATTTCTCTATCAATCATAAAATACTTCTGGACACAACTTTGCATTATCCCCAAGTAAAACCCACCATCTAAGATATTAAAGTGAAGTGTAGTGTTTACTAAATAATCTGGAAAAGGAATTGAGAAAAATTTTGATACCACATATACCACAAACATTTCATTTCCAAATAACTGCAAGATACGTTCTTTCTGCCGAATTTGTGTCTCTTTCTCTCTTGACTTCAGCCTTTTCCCTGACTTCTAGGGTATCTGCGTTTCCTCCAGCATTCCTTGCATGAGAAGTAGATTCCAGCTATTGGCCTTGCAAAACAAAGTTGTTAGCTCAGACCCTCAAGCAAGCTTATCAAAACGCTCTCTGAACAAATGATAAGCTCTCTTCAAGATATTTATCCCAAATTCCAAGAAAGATGAAGTCTTGTGGGGCATAATGTATCACAGAATGGAAAGTAATGGCATGTCTCTGTTTGAGTAGACTCTCTGCTCTATATTGTAGAAAATTAGGTTTCATTTATCTTGTTATCTTGATAACAAACCCTCCAATTTCTGTGTCTTGTGTTCATAAGGATTATTACCTTTTGTATATGTCTTATTATCTTGTTTTGGAAACAAAGTAATCCAAGCTTCAAAAAATGAGTTTAGAATATCCCCTTCTTTTCGGTTGTTTTTATGTAGTTTGAAAAGCAGCTATTTTATATCATATCATTCTTTTTTATTAATTTATTCATATTACATCTCAATGGTTATCTCATCCCCTGTATCCTCCCATTCCTCCCTCCCTCCCATTTTCCCCTTACTCCCCTCCCCTATGACTGTGACTGAGGGGTACCTCCTCCCCCTGTATATGCTCATAGGGTATCAAGTCTCTTCTTGATAGCCTGCTATCCTTCCTCTGAGTGAACCAGTTAAGAATGATATTTGCATATCAAATCATATCATTCTTAACTGGTTCATTTTGATATGCAGGCAAGTGAGGAAGGAAATACCTCTGTTCATTATATGAACACATGGCAATAATTAGGTCCTTTTTCTTTATGTACAATACTATAGCTAAAAATATCTTTGTACTTTTTCTTGTCAATATTTTATTTTCGCCTATATCTTTGCAATCCAATGAACTTCATTTGGTTATATTCAAGGTATTAATTGAGTGCTTTGTCTTACTGTATCATTCTTAGATATTTACTCCTCATGTTTACTTCTCTATTCTTGTGATATGGTCTTAAACACTCTCTGTCCACAAATTCCCGTATTTAAATTAAGTTCAACACCTTGGATCAAACCTCTGTTGTAAATTTCTCTACCAAAACGTGATAATTGCCTTGGTGTGAGTCCTTCTCTTTTTAAATATCATTGTCTGATTATTTCACCTATATTAATGACATTCATTATTTCTCTATAAAACTTTTAAAAGTTGGAGCTGGACAGATGACTCATTGGTTAAGAGTAATTGATTCCCTTGTAAGGGCCTGGATTTTCAGAACACAGATGGTGGCCAACAACCATTTGAAACTCAAGCCGCAGGTGATACAACGCCTTCTTCTGGTCTCCCCTGTGTTGGCTCTGTTTCTTAACAGTTAGACTTTATCATACAATCCAACAATCCTATACAAGAAGGAAAAAAGGTGAAAGGGAAACAAGAGTAAACCTTCTGGTATCTGTTCCATGGGATGGATGCCCAGGTGTCTCTGGCCTGCACGCTGGTCTGGCTTGTAAGCTGGTCTCTCCCCAAATTTATGTGCAGTCTTGTTCCAAAAGATGCAGCCTTCTCCTCTCTCCTCCGCCTGCAGCTCCTTCGGGTCAGGATCCCTGCCCCCATCGACACAATAACTGGGCTGGATTCCCGGTCTATTTGAATTTCAGACACAGGATGGCTCCATTCAGTCTATCCATTGTGTTTCCAAGGGGCGAAGCCCACCAAGACTGTCTTCACCTGGGACAAAGTTTACAATCCTTCCCACACCCCTGGCACCATAATGTGTGTGTGTGTGTGTGTGTGTGTGTGTGTGTGTGTGTGTGTGTCTATTTCTTCTTGAGTCTTCTTGAGTCTTGTATCTTTGAATAAGCTGAGAAAATATACTGCAAAATAAAGAGATGGTTACCCTTGGATATGCTTACCTATAAGGCCATTTGATAACGCTATGTTGGGCATCATACAGTGGGTGTTGTCTAATGATTGGTATCTTTATTTAGTGTTCCTTGTGAGACTTTGCTACCTTCTTTTCATTTAGCAAATGTGCGGTGAAAAAAATAGTTTGGTTTCAAAGACTCATGTAATAAAGTGCATTCATAGTTTGTCCATTTTGTATCCTTTTGTTATGACAAAGTGATGTCATACATATATATCTGTACTCAATATTCTTTCTGCACATACTCATGCATATAATACATGTTATATGCATGTTTACTATTCTATTATTATTATTATTATTATTATTAAAATAACATTTACATTAGTTTACTGAAACTAAAAACACAACAAGATAAGCCCATTCGTTTTTCTGCAGTGGTCCATGCAGTATAAGTTGTTGGCTGAAAATTGCTGCTGAGTATGAGGTTGCAGATAGACACTCCATCTATCACCTATCCTTTAATTAATAAATCTGTCTACGTATCTATGTATCTATCTATCATTGATGTGTCTATTTACATTTATATATTCTTATATATAAAGTAATATTTCAACATAGAATTTTAATAGCTGTGTATTTTTTATTTTGAGTATCAGGCATCATTATGTAACCCTTCTTGTACTGTGGGAATAGCTTCACACTTAAAATAATGTTTATGACGTAAAATTATATCGTAATATAGTAATAATTATTATTTGTAATAATTTGGTGCAATATATTTAAATAAAAATAATCACTAGTATGGTGGATAGTTTTATGTCAACTTGCCACAACTAGAGTTATTTTAGGAGGACCTCAATTGAGAAAAAGCCTCTACTAGATTGTCTTGTGGGCAAGCCCGTAGTACATTGTCCTGACTGATGATTAATGTGGGAGGGTCCAGCTCATCATGAGATGTGCCTCACCTGGGCTGATGGTCCTGGGGCTTGTGAGATATAGGCATGTACATCTGTAACAACAGTTAGAGAAAAAGAAGGTCATGAATTTGGAAGAGAACGAGGAAGGACATGTGAGAAGGCTTGGAGGGAGGAAAAGGAAGGAGAAAAATGATGTAATTATACTATAACCTCAAAAAGCAAAAGGAGCAACCTCAAGCAAGGAAACAGGCCAAACTAATGCAGGCGAAGCCAGCTATTAGGCAGCATTCCTCTATGGCATCTGCATTCTGCCTCCAGGTGGCTGTCATGAGCTCGGGGCCAGATTTCCCTTTGTAATGCTCTGTTAGCTGGAATCATACGATGAAATTAAACCCTTTCCTCCTCAAGTTGTTTTTGGTTGTGTTTTATTATCACATTAACGGAAACCCTACCTAAGATAGTAGGAGTATAAATATTGTATTCCTTCAAGGACAAACAGGTCAATTCATAAATCTTCAAATTGTTCATGTGTGCGCTCATCTACTTACGTCTTTGTCAGCATTGAGTGTTCCAGCATTAATGTACTCATGGTGATTTCTCCTTGGCTTTTAGTTTTTCCTAAAATTGCTATTGTTTTGGCTATATTTTTCTTAATGTATCAGCATTTAACATATTTATTTACATATATTTTAGTGAAGTACTTTTACTATTGGTCATATTCACAATAATCTTCATTTGTTATTTTTTATATTTACATCTTAATTATAATTTTTTTTAAATTTAGATTCCTTAGTATAGTTTAGGAGACATTGAAAAATTTAAATTAGGAAATAATGGTATTTAGGAAATAATCCACCTAATTATGAGTAATTTCCTTAATTTCTTGTTAATTTTTATTGGAATGATTATATTATACTGAGCTTTATAATTTTTATCTTTTGTATGTCATGTGTGATCTTACTTTTTAAGATTCCAAGTCTGATAAAAAGTTTCTAATGGTTTCCTGGGCACAGAGTCAACAAATTATATCCCAAGTTTAAATATCAGCAATTTGAATCTCTGAGTATCACCAAAATCAGTTCAGAAGGCAAAATTCAGTTTCTGAAATGATTTCAACAAGATCCACTCATACTAATGTTCTGCTTGTTTTGTCACCTTTCAGAAAGATGCTGTGGGCCTTCACTGCAGTGCACAGATTCCTCTCCCTCACCTCCTTTCTTGGGCATTATGTGCCTTTTTCCCTGTCTCTATTGGTGTATTAAATTTTCAGGCTGGAATTTTTGGATATTTTATTACTTGAGAATCCTTTTGTGATAATTATATTAAATGTAATAAATTATATTAAATATATAATACATAATATATTAAATATATAATCTATAAACATTAAATTATCAGTTTTGCTTTGTTTTTTTGTGTGGTGGAACTAGACCCAAGGATCTATGTGATCCAAGCATGCGATCAGCCACAGCTGGCTTCCTGCCTTCTGAGTGACTCTTCTTAATACTAAGCTTTTCCTAGACTAATTCTGGCAAGCCGTTTTATTCTTGTTGATTTTAAGTGCTAACTTTGAGGGAACGATTTTTGGAATGTCTTAACATGCCTACATATCAAATATGGAGCAAGCAATTTAGACTTCTCTGCCTTTGTCTTTAAAAAGTGTATTTTTTTTTTTTTTTTAAAGAAAAATCATATTAGTGCTTCTGAGAGTCAGTTCATCTAAGAGAAGTATACTACATAGTCCCTGACACAAGACTAACAAAGATAATTCTACCATAATACTGAGCCATCTGCCCCCCCCCCCCCCGTTGTTTTGCCACTGGAGACCACCATGAAGAGAGCTTTATAAGTAACCATTATCTTCTGTACATGTGCTATTGTATTACATGGGACAGGAAAACATGTTCAATGATTTTTGTTTCCTTATTTTTGAGTTTTTAAACTTTATTTGTCTATCCATCTGTCTCTCCCTACTTTGCATCTTTGTGTGTGTGTACATGTGGGTGACTGTGTGTGTGTGGGGGGGGCACACTTCCCTGTGGGTGTTAGGGTGTGTGTAGGATAAAGGTCAATATAGGGTGATTTCCTGTCCACCTCAGTCTTTGCAATAAGGTCAGAACAGAACCAGGAGCTCACCATGTTGCTCGACTGGCTGCATAGCAAATTCCTAGATCCACCTGTGTCCATGCACCAAGCACTGGACTTATAGGCATGCACCATGATGGCTGGGGAAATGGGCCCTGAGGACCTAAGCTCAGGTTTTATGCTTGTGCAGAAAGGACTTTAACGACTGAGCCACCTCCCCAGCCCCTCAACTTGGAGTTTTGATTGAGTTACAAATGCCACAAAGCAACAAGACTCCAAATGCTTGCTCTTCAATAAGTTAGTGCTCAAAAACCAAGCCTTTCACAAACATTCATGTGAACCCTCTGTGCATAAAGCACACATTTTAAAGGGGACGGATTTACATTGCTATTCTCAAATGAAGTGATTGCATTATGCTTGCCACACTAAACGCACACATTCTGAAGTGTTTGCATAAAAGCTTTGGCTTTAAATGTAACTGGTCTTGTGGAAGCGATTCTGATATTTAAAAGTCAGTAGAGGTGTATAGCACATGCCAATTTGCCATTGTAACATATTTAAAACACTTTCTTTGCTAGCTGAGGGGACCAAAGCAGCCATGGCTAAGAGCTCAAACAATTTTCTTGGATCGTTCTGGAGAAAACAATTTATGGCTCTGGGAGACTACTCAACATTTTTCTAAGTACTCTTAGGTCTAAATTAAATCTCTGTAGCTTGGGTACAGCTGCTTCTGCGCAGCTTATTTGTAGCACCTCAGATTGGAAGACATTATTGTTTCTTTTTCCTCTTTCTTTCTTTCTTTCTTTCTTTCTTTCTTTCTTTCTTTCTTTCCTTCCTTCCTTCCTTCTTTTGTTCTTTCATCCTCAGTTGAGCTTGAGGACCATGTAGACAGGAACATTATCTAACATGTCACAGTTGCTCCTAGTCACCCGCAAACAAATGGTAAAGCTGAAGGCAGAGCAGAGATAAGTGATGGCTTTTAAAGTGATTGTAGAAGGAGACTGGCCAAGAGGACTTGCCAAATCTCTTACAGCTTAACCTTCTGTTCTATGTTCAACTAGAACCACCCTGTGAATCATTTGACCTTGTAAGCTCCCGCAACTGTTGCTGTTCATATGGGAGAGACAAATCATTTCCCAGAAACCAACTACGTTCTTTATAAAACTTGTTATGTTGTTCCCACTGTGCTTGTATATCTGCTGAGACTTTTCCATGGGGCATAGAAGAGGATCCTGCCCTTTCGGGTGGAGCTTAGCAGCTGTGCTACCTTTAGTCTAGAATAACTGTAGGAAGCTGAAATGGCAGAGATGATTATCTGTTAAAAAAAAAAAAACCAACTCATTTATGAGTGCCTAACAATTGTAGGGATGTTTTGAGACCATTGGCTTTCTCTTTTGTAACTACCTGGTGAAGATGGACCATGACAAAATGCAAAGAAGCAGAAGTATTTCTCAACCAGAAGAGGGTCGGAGTAACATCACCCACTGTCTACTCATGGTTCTTTAGAACAGAGGGACAGCTTCATTGCTGTGTATTCTCTCACCACATGAATATGATTTTAGGTAAGGAAGAAAGCATGTCTTCTTAGCCACTGTGCTCCAGTGAGCTCTGCTTATTTTTTAAATTTAATTTGGCTTGTCTTTTATTTATTTATTTATTTAGAGTATAAGCATCATTTTATAAATTTAATCAAGGATATGACTGATTTCCATAGAATGTTATATCTTTAAGTGTGTTTTTGACAATAGTAGCTATACATACTATATTCCTGACAGGGAGTCCCATCTTTAAATGTTCTTTTTTCCTATTTTTATTAATTTTTAACATATACATTTATATTATTACACATTTGTACAGTAAACTACCTACAGTAAGAAGAACTATGAAACAACCAGGAATTATATAAGTGTTACATTCTTAGTGTTTTGTCTATTGGTATTTGGCAGTCTTGAAGAAAACATCTTCTCTATTTTGGTGAGTCTAAAATTCTGAATGTAAATCAATATCTATTGGATAAAGAAAGTGTTTATGAATGTTTCACAGATATAGAGTTGCCATAACAAAATAGTCTTTCTGAAAACCCTTTCATTACTTATGCAACTGCTACCAGCCTTTTAGGAGGATACAAACAAAGAAGAGAGTCAGTCACACCTGCCACATAGATGTAACACAGAGTCACAGATATCAGCTGACCCTGCTTTGGAATTCTTTCCCTTTATTTCCTATCTCTTTTTTTTGTTTGTTTGTTTGTTTACTTCTGTGCTTACTTAAGAGGTTCAAAAGATATCTTTTCCTATTGATATCTGAAGATGATGTTTAAACTGCTTCATGTTGCTGAGGCTGCTTCATGAAAGGACGGTAGAGCAGGGGAGAAGTAAAGCCACTGTGAGCACTCAGTATCTCTCAAAAGTCAGATGGTTCCTCATCCTCCTCACTACCATTTTAGGGTTCTACCTACATTCTGGTGGAAAGGCAGTGAAAGAAAGCAAAACAAGACAAAACAAAGCAAAATAAAACATAAACAAGAACAAAAAGATAGCTAAGAGAACTATGTTGGTAGAGTTGACCACCACTCTCGTGAGTGTGGAAACTTCCATGTACATGCACAGAGACAGATGAGACATGGTGCAGGGTAGAGGGAAACTATTATACAATATCTCCATCACCCAAAGAGCTATGTCAATGTGTACATCTTGCCCCATTTTAGATATGAGTCACGTTACTATTTGTTTGTGTGTTATATGGAATAAAAGAGAGCCAGAGCTAGGATGGGAGTGTGCAGGAGGAGGCATTGAGGATGCGATAAGGTACAGGGGTGACATTTTACTATTAAGACATAGCAAAAACCTGGCAAGAACTCAATGGCTTCCATTTTCTGTCTAGAAATCAGAGTTGGAGAGAAGAATGATCTGCCTATGATCCGTAGAAGACAGCACCGAAATAGTTGTGAATTAAAGGATTGCAAAAATGGAATTATGTACAGATAAACCCCATGACTAGTGAAGTCAGAGGAGAGAACTTACAATGTTGTTTTCCTAAATGGCAGTGTTCTTAAACATCCTTCTTTTACATTTGTAACTGTGGGTTTGTGCTGCTCCCAGCATTAACTAGAGATGCTTCTTATGATGGTGAGTCACGGTTAATGCAGAGATTCATCACTATCCAAAGTGCTGAAAAGAATGGGGAAATAGAAGGAGCCAGAGGGTCTTAGATACCTACAAGCAGAACATCATAATGGGCAGATCAGGGCCCATGGGGGTCTGCTCAAACTATTGCACTAACCAAAGACAATATAAGTAGTAAACATCAGACCCCTACTCTGATCTACCCAATAGACAGAACATTCTCCACAGTTATGTGGAAAGCGGGGATTTACTCTGACATGGACTCTGGTGTCCCATATTTGATGACCTCCTCTTGGTGGGGAGGCCTGATGGCATTTAAGGAAAAAATAAGTAGGCTACCAAAATGAGACTTGATAGCCTATGACCACAAAGTGGGGGAGGAGGTCCCCTTCAGTCTTGGACCTAGGGGAGGAGAAGAGGATGAAAGCAGGAGGGAGGGAGGAATGGGAGGATTCAAGTAATGAGATAACAATTGAGTTGTAATCTGAATAAATTAATTAAATAAAAATTAAAAAAAGAAATGACTGAAAAATGACTGTAAGGACTGGAGTCTTAGCTCAGGGGTTGAGAGCACTGGTTGCTCTTCCAGAAGACCTGAGTTTACTCTCCAGCACCCATATAGCATCTCACAACCGTCTGCAACTCCAGCCCCAAGGGATCACATCTCTTCTTCTGGTCTAGATGGCACTGCATGCATGTGGTACACAAACATACATGCAGGCAAAACACCTATAACATATAAAATAATGAAAACAAAGGTAAGTGATTGGTAGTGCTCACCCATAGTTGAGGCATCTAAATCACTGCATCCCCTAATGCTTATAGAACATGGTGTAAGAAGGATTAGAAAAAAAAAAAACAATGTAAGGGCAGTAGGATGGGGAAGATTCTGGGAAATGCTATCTGCTGGTCATGGCATTGCTATTACACATAGAAACACACAGCAGCTGTTGTTATGTGCACAGGACCAATGCAGTTACAAAGTCTAACATGTAAGGAAGAGAGAGTCCAAGCTACCTCCCTAGCTGAAGACCTATTGGCACTTGATTGCTGCTTGCGGTGTGGCTACTATTAAATTGGCCAACCCTTGATGGATGACAACACTGCAGTGCACATACGGACAGCACTAATTGTACTCAATGGATTAGTAAACAGATAAAAAAAAAATCAAAAAGTTTTATAAAGGAGGACATGAAATAGGAAAGGTGATGTGATGGAAAGGTTCTGTGGGAATTTGGAAGGGAAACTAATATGATCATGACAGATTGTATACAAATATGAAATTTTCTAAGAATTATTAAAGACATTTAAACACCTGGAAGAAGATAGTACTCATAGGTAAAAAGAAAACCATAGTTATCTTTTCGAACTATATTTGGGAACATACTGAGCTTTCCAACATCTCTCTGCCTACACGGTTGGAAACAGCAGTCAAGAAGGGAGATGCTGTCATATAAAAATCAAGTTTCTACTGTAGATGGCCCTTTGCCTGGTAGGAAGGAGCAGGATGCTTTTCGGACAAGCAGCATCTGGTGAATATTGATTTGAGAAGGTCATGCATAATAAGAAAGCTCAGCACAGCTTGGGCCCTTCTTCTGTCCAGAGGGCACCTGTCCTCACCTGGTATCTATTTGATGATTGGCATAAATTAATCAAGTTATTTTGATATTTTTAATGTGTGTTGAAGATGATAAAATAGTTGTTTTTGAATTTACATTACAGTCATGGCTCCTTAGCAATTATATTATTCTTACTTTACTGGGCATGGTGGTGTGTTCTTACAATTCTGTTATCAAAGTCATCAAAGTCAGAGCCTGTGTTTTGACAACCTTAATAAGCTAGGCTTATATCCTTCCTGTAGTAAGCTAATTAAAATAAAATGAAATTAGTAGTACAAAGTAAAACAGGGAGATTTATTTAGTGTGAACATATTGGGATGAGGGACAAGGAGATCTAGTAACCCCAACGTCCATGTATGTGGTCCTGGAATGAGATACAGGTTTAAATAGAGGGCCAGGGTTATGCATAGCTACATGTCTTCATGAAGGTGTGGTCCTGCCCATTATTATTTTAGATCCAGTCTCCTTTGTAAAACTGTCTAATAAATTGTAAATCACTTTCTGAAGATGTGTTTTTCCTCTCTCTGGCCCATGTGTTAGCCTTTTTCTTCCTCCAACTCAGCATGAGGTTCCTGGAAGAAATGTTAACTTGTTGGGGGTCTATTGTTTCAATAGTCTAATAGGAGGCATAAAAGTCTCATTTCTGTCAGGCTGGCTACAATCTCAGTACTCTAATGATGGATACAGACAGATTTCTTGGCACTCACTAGCTTGCTAGCATATCCTTGGTGAGTTCTGTACCAGTGAGATACCATGTCTCAAAACAATAAGTGCTTGAAGGATGACATTTAAGGCTTCCCTATAGCCTTGAAGTGTACTGTATGCTTGCACATACATACTCTCTCTCTCTCTCTCTCTCTCTCTCTTTCTCTCTCTCCCTCTCTCTCTCTCTCTCACACACACACACACACACACACACACACGGGGGGGGAGAGAGAGAGAGTGAGAGAGAAAGAGAAAGAGAGAGAGAGAAAGGAAACTTGTTTCAACTGTCTCCATGTTTGTTTGCATGTATGTATGTATGTATGCATAATAGGGGAGATGTATTTCTCACTATATGATATGGCACTCATATAAGTGGCAACCAAACACTATATAATTGAACTTCAAGCCCAGTCAACACTAAGGAAATCCTGCCTAGTGCTGAAAACCCTCTCGGGGACAATGAGCTCATGCACATTAAAAGAATCCAAAATCACCACTTTGCTAGGCCAGTATAATTCCTTACTACATTCTAAATTTTATCCTTCTACTCACACATAAGTGCAACTACCACTCCTCATCAAGGAAACATTTCTTTACAGCAAATGGATACTGTCATAGAAAATCGTAGCTAGATACAACGCAGAGATCAATGGCTTGTGGGGGTATATCTGTATCATAGCTCTTGCATCTGTGGCTCAGGGAACATCATAGAAGTGGGAGCTGCATGACTGTAAGAGACAGAATACTTGGAAGTCTTCTATAAAACACTCTCTCATAGAAATGCTACATAAGCAAGACCAGAACAATGTCAATTGACACGTTAACATGGAAGCAAGGGTATTTTGTAAGGTCCTAACACTAGACAAAAACACTACAGGCAAGTATTGGCTGCTGGAAAGATGAGAATTAACTTTCAGGGATGATCCTCTATAGTGTCTGTCCAATCCAGAGTTGTTAGTCCAGAAACCATATACACATAAACAACAAAAGTGGCCTCAGATGGGTGTGCACATGCTTACACACAGGCAACAATAATAGTAGAAAAGAAACAAACTGTAGACTTGAGAGCTGGGGAAATGGGAAGCTTTGGAGGAGGAAAAAAATTACGGAAAAGTGATTTAATTATATCTAAGATTAAAAAATATTAAAAAACAATAAAACTGCCGATAAATAAAAATAATATTCTAAATAAAGGAAAAGTGCCTGAACGATGTCCCTGACTTTTGATTCATGAACGATATCAGTGCAGAACAGGACAAAGAAGGAGTGTTTCCCCAACTGTTCATGGAACATGAGATCTGATTCCTAGACGTAGTCACACTATTATATATTATAGTACACATGTGTATTACTGCCCTGAACTATACATTTACCTTATGTGATTCAGTAATCTTCATGATCTCTTCCAGCTTTGAAATACAGACCATATCTTCCTCGAATGCCTGGCATGGTAGTGAATAAAGAATTATTCAGAGGCAGAGGATGGGGTCAGCATTGCCTTTCTTAGTCTTGATTCTCTTCCATGTCATAAGAGGAAGAAGGTGAGAACATTCCCTTTGTAGGTTTTGAAAAACCTCTACATCAAGAGTCCAAAGGCTAGGTACTCGTTTTTGTATCTTGCTTAAAAACAAAACAAAACAAAACAAAACAAAACTCTTGGTAGCTAGGACCCAATATATTTTTGTTTTGATTTATTTTTTCATCTTGTACTTCCCTGTCAGTCACTGAGGTTGAATCAGCAGGCTATTAGTTCATCCAATGTGTAATCTCAAGTCCCACGGAACAAGGGCTCACAGCTACTAGACTTTCTGACTGTGGAATTTACTTTTCATTTTTATTCATAGAGCACCATCAGCTGTGCCTTTAATACTAAAGTGAAAACATAACTGTCTGGTAATGAATTTGAAATCTCTTAAGGAGAACACACTCTAACGCATCCTGCTAGCTTTGGAAAAATCTATCACAGTACCCTGAAAATGTACCAAGTTCTTATTTCTTAGATTATGCTTATGATATTTACAAGGGTGGTCATTAGACTTTTTATCTAGTTAGAGCTATTAGGATTTATTTTAATATTTCACATTTGATTTCATGGGGGAAAAAAAAGGCATGATCAGCAGGGAGAAAAAAAAATGATTATCAGCAGGACAAGAGAGCCTCTGCCAGTGTCCTTTTAAAGATGCAGTGGGGATGCAATTTTTTTTTCACCATTGAAACATTTCATAGATGGACTTTTGTATGTTAATAGACACAAATCTAGTCAACACCCCATAACTGCAAAGTGTACAGTTTGAGGGCACAGTTAGGTTTACGTGCTCAGAAGAGACTTGGCTGTGGAGGAGTGTTATTTGTAAAGGCAAATGGTTCG